>NW_014569589.1:832851-985355 GCF_001313835.1 Polistes canadensis
ATATATATATATATATACATGTATATATACATATATATGCATGTCACTATATTTGTATTTTAATCATATTTGTTATTGCAGTGAAGACATTACATATTATAATAAACATGTGTCTTTATGCATTATAAAAGCAACACTGAAAAAATCAAATGAATTTTGACTAGTCCTGCATATTGTATCACAAAAAATTAAACTTACTTGACAGCTAAGATTTAAATAGAATGTTAAATAGTATCGATAGTGTTAATTTCTCATATCTATTTATACATCTCTATAGAATAACATTGACGAACCGTCACTTGTAATTCTTACAATTAATCCGTAAATATATAAAATATACAAAGAGAAAATTCACACCCTCTTTGTTTTTGGAGCATTCGCGAACACCATCTCTCTACGTACTTTCGATCTAATCTGTACAATGCTAGAAATTGATAAGATGGTAACTTACCATCGAGACTATACTTCTAAATTCCAACGTTAGATGGAACTGGAAAATTCTGACAAACATTGAAAAAATCCTCCGATTTATTTTTAAAAAATATTTTAAACCATAATTTATTTACATTAAAAACAAAATAAAATGATTAAAGATACGTGCCTATTCAATAAATTTCAATATTCTCTCAAACGAAGAATCCTTTGAAATTTTATTTTTTATAAAAAAATTTTAAATAAACAGTTATACCAAGTATAAGTATTTCCAATAGTATGATCAACACTAATACAAACTTATTAGTTAACACTCCTATTCTCATTCTATTCAAAATTCTCCGTGTTTTATTAAGTTCTTCATCGGTTTGAGACAATCTTCTTTTTGCTCGCAACAGACGTTCTCTTTGTCCTTCTAATTCAGATATTACTTCCGTTCCTATTTGCTCATTTTCAGTTGCGACTATATGCGATCTTGTTAAAGATTGCGTTGTACGTTCCAAAGTAGCATTACTTTCGAGTAATGTACGACGATGTTCTGCATCCCAGTCAATTTGTGAATTCATTTTAACCGATGAAATAAATAATATAATTTCTCATACAATTTTCTAATAATTTGGAATAATTTTATGACTCAGTCATCATTTCAATGAATTCAGCTTCGTCAACTACAAAGAGAAAAACAATAATGCAGAACACTTGCAACAGTGTTTAGATATCTGAGTGTTTAACTCGATAAATTGTTTCAATAGATTTTATAAAAAAGAAAGACATAACATAATGCATTTACTAGAATCATCTTGATTCCTATCAAATTCTTTGATCATAAGCTGCATCTCATCGATGGTCAGATTAGAACCAATTTTATTATTAATTCTTTGTAAATCTTCCAATCTAATTTTGTCTATGAAAGACTCTGCAGTAAAAATCTTGAACACATACTTAAGATGATCTATAGGATTTTGTTTGTTTAACTTTTCAAATACTAATAATTAGAATAAAATTAGTTAATGTATTACTATGATTCTATACTAGTTAATAAAGCTATAATATATTGAATATAATCGTACAAACCGACGAAATAAAAATCATCAAAACTAATTTTACTATCACCACGTTTATCGTACATGCGAATAGTCGATAAAACAAAAGATTTATTTATTCTTAACCCCAAAGCTTTCATAGCTGTTTTAGCTTCATAATAATTTAAATAACCATCTGAATCTGTGTCCATCGATTTAAATGCCTCTTTAATAAGACATTTTTTATTCTTCCACGAATCGACATCATCTTTACACGTAGTTTTTTTAATAATAAATTCCATTTAATATTTAATCAACTATCTAGTAATAATTAATGTTGTTTCTATTTCACTCATTTATGCAGTCTTCCGTCATAATCTATAAAATATAACCTACAAAAAAAACAACATTAATTATTACTAGACCTACCAATTCTTTTTTAATTCTCAAAACTGACAAGAGTATCACAGATTTACGTCGAAAGATAAATAAGTATGTCAAAACAGGACTCATTATTTAATTAGATCAAAATAAACAAAACAATTTTATTTACCCTTTATTCATTTCATTATATTCCTCCTTGTATTATTAATACGAATAATTTCTTATCGATAAGAAAAAAATAACACAATCGCGATTATTTATTGAATTGAAATATGACGCACCCAACACAGAAAAACTAAATCGACTGGATTGACAGCGAAAATACACAGGTCAAGTGTCGCCCTCATCTTTATTTCACTCTTTATGAACTACTACAACAAATCATGTCAGAACAATCGGTAAAACAGAATGACCATGTAATTAGTAATTATATGTACATATTATGTATAAACTTTCTATAAATAATAAAAATACGTTTATTGTAATATTCATCAATTAATATGATATTCAATTTACAAGAATGTTAATAATTAATTTTTATTTGGTTTTCTTAATAGCTAATACATTACCATCCATTTACAAAAGCTTTAATTATAAAAAATGTTTTATTCAAACATCATATTTTTTACCTCGCATTTATACATATCCTTCTTGCTTCTTTAATGATGTTTTTTATATGATTTTTTGTTGAAACCATAAAATCTTGAGGCGTTTATTTTTCTTTAGATATTTGTATTTATTTTTTTTACATATTTCTTCTATATTTGCTGTGAAACCTTATGGCTGGCAATGTATATCCATTCAAACGTTGGTCATGACCTTGATTAACATACACGTATAACTTATACATAATGATATACATAACATATATTTGTGTACATAGTATACACATTTCTTGACGTTATCGACGTAAATTCAAAACCATATTTCAATAAAATGTTATAAACATTCTTATACGAATGATATTCCAATTGAAACCATAGCAATGCATATTCATTTAATAGAAAAACGTACGAATATCGTTTTGTATTGGTTATGTGCGTTCGTATTACAAAGAATCGTGAAATTTATTTGTATGAAATAATGATAATTTACAAATTGAGTAATAGATGATTCGAAAAAATCTTAATTTCAGTCTTATCTAGTTTATATAATCATTATTCAGAAATTTTAGTCGAGTTGCGAAGACTAGATTAATACTTGTGTCATGTATATGTATGTATGTATGTATGATATGAGGTTAGTTTCGAATTTAGTCTGGATTTTTCCAGAACAATCATTTAGATAAAATCTGTTACTTCTTTTAATGAATATCTTTTAACTGGATATTAAACTCTAAATCGATCGTATCAAATTACTTTGTAAGTTTGCTGACGTATCTCGTGGTCTTATACGAAAACTAAAATTACAATTCTTCGAGAAATCTAAGTCAAGGAATACACGTTATATATATATATATATATATATATATATATCTATATATGTATGTATAAATTTCATCGTACGTATCTTTTAATGTGCGTCATAATCGAATACGGATTCTATCGAACACGTGAATTACATTCAAATAATAG
Source organism: Polistes canadensis (assembly GCF_001313835.1). Lineage (NCBI taxonomy): Eukaryota > Metazoa > Arthropoda > Insecta > Hymenoptera > Vespidae > Polistes > Polistes canadensis. The sequence goes on from NW_014569589.1 coordinate 836,264, forward strand.
ATGATTAGAAAAACTTATCTTTCCAATAAATGATTAGAAAAATTAAATATTGTTTGATGTCTGTATGTGTGTACATGTTTCAGAAAATTACTCAAAAGTACTTTTGAATAGTATATATAGTTAGAAACGATGATGATCAGGCATAAAATAAGAAAAAAGAAAAGGTGTAAAGGATTTTTTCTATATTCTTTGATACGACCTTATCGTACTCATTAAATGACTCATCGGTATTTTTCTAGTTAATTTTCGAAGGTTTATTCCTATAACCGTCGCAGTTGAATCAATATCCGTGATATTATTTAAAAATTCATATCGAAAAACAATAACAAAATCTTTCGAAATCTGATGAAATGGTAGACTTTATTATCATTAAAGTTGAAATAAAATAGTTAAAGAGGTTAGTCGAATGATATACAAATTCTTAGTAATACGTGGTAAAATAAACGATGAAAATGGCGGAAAAAACGGTTGAAAAACGGTCGAAGGTGAGACGACGATCCATAAGTGTGATAGTGTGTGTAAGTTAGTTACATATACGTAACGGCTTGCGCCCGCGTAGTAGCTTCTAGCAATAACCGCTAGATTTTTCTCCAACTTTCCTTCCGCATTACTTCTGCGTCATTCTCCATTTTAGAATTTAACAAAATCCAAAAATTAAGATCTCCAAACGTACGGATTATATTTCAATAATTTAATTACAACGATATGATATTTTAAATGTCGAGTATGTTATCGTTGTTAAGAAAAAATGATATTTAAAGATTGTTAATCGATCGTCAATAATCCTTTCTATGGTTGCCTCGTTGAGTTACGTAGTAGAAGGGTCGACGAATCATATCAACTCCCTCGAATAAACGCAAACCTGATTGGTCATTGACTAGCCGAACAGGAGGAACATTCCAGAAGCATCCTTCGCCGAATGATATATACAGCGACAGGGTGCGGATTTGTCACTCACGTTGCGAATCGTCGTGCGAAGAAGTTATTCACTATCCTTCTGAGGAAACATTTTTCATATTCGGAAACAAAGAAAAGGTACGTTTTATTGTTAGTGCTCTATCGGTTCTTCTTTCTATTGTTTGCTTATTCGTTAAATTTGTGGTGCATCGTTGTGCGGTTAAATGATGATATCAAATTATCTAATGAAATAATTTAAGGTTTGGCTTCAACGACATTTTGGTTTCTTTATGCTTACAGAAACTAAGAGAAAACTAAAATGGCCAAAGCACCTGCAGTTGGTATCGATCTCGGCACAACCTACTCTTGCGTTGGAGTTTTCCAACACGGAAAGGTTGAAATCATCGCCAATGATCAAGGAAATCGTACTACGCCCAGTTATGTTGCATTTACCGATACCGAGCGTCTCATCGGAGATGCCGCTAAGAACCAAGTTGCCATGAATCCCAACAATACCATCTTTGGTAAGTTGCGTCAATCTCTGTCTGTCGCTTTTAGATAACTTGACCTATTTTAAAAATTTCGCTCATCATTATTATTAATACTGTATCTGTCTAATTTAATAGATTTCATTTAGTTTTTTTCATTTTAATTAATTTTTCTTCTTTTTTCTTACGATTAGTAATTATTTTTTATTTAAATTGTTGTTTTTTATTTGATATACTATAGCCGATATAGAACGAGTTCTTATTTTTGTATAATTTTGTTAGATGCTAAAAGACTGATCGGGCGTCGTTTCGAGGATCCCATTGTCCAGACTGACATGAAGCACTGGCCCTTCACCGTCGTAAATGAAGGCGGCAAACCCAAAATTCAAGTTCAATACAAAGGAGAGACGAAGACTTTCTTCCCAGAAGAAGTAAGTTCCATGGTTCTAGTGAAGATGAAGGAAACTGCAGAAGCATATTTAGGAAAGAACGTTACCAATGCTGTCATCACTGTTCCGGCTTACTTCAACGACTCGCAGCGTCAGGCAACCAAGGACGCTGGTACCATCTCGGGCTTGAACGTATTGCGTATCATCAACGAGCCCACCGCTGCTGCCATTGCTTATGGTTTGGACAAAAAAGCATCGGGAGAGCGTAACGTCCTTATTTTTGATCTTGGCGGTGGCACCTTCGACGTCTCCATTTTAACGATCGAAGATGGCATCTTTGAGGTCAAGTCCACGGCTGGAGACACTCATCTTGGCGGTGAAGATTTTGACAATCGTATGGTCAATCATTTCGTACAAGAGTTTAAACGCAAATACAAGAAAGATCTTACCGCGAACAAGCGCTCATTACGTCGTCTGCGCACGGCTTGCGAAAGGGCGAAGCGTACCCTTTCTTCATCGACCCAAGCAAGTATCGAGATCGATTCCTTGTATGAAGGTATTGACTTCTATACTTCCATCACGAGAGCGCGTTTTGAAGAACTCTGTGCAGATCTCTTCAGGAGCACTCTTGAACCGGTTGAAAAATCCTTGCGTGATGCCAAGATGGACAAAGCACAAATACATGACATCGTCCTCGTTGGTGGTTCCACCCGTATCCCTAAAATTCAGAAACTTTTACAAGATTTCTTTAATGGTAAGGAACTCAACAAGTCCATCAACCCCGACGAGGCTGTAGCCTATGGCGCGGCGGTGCAAGCTGCCATTCTTCATGGAGACAAATCTGAGGAAGTTCAAGATCTTTTACTCCTTGATGTTACTCCATTGTCTCTTGGTATAGAGACCGCTGGCGGTGTCATGACAGCTCTTATTAAGAGAAACACCACTATTCCAACGAAACAAACTCAAACCTTTACTACTTATGCCGACAATCAACCTGGCGTATTGATTCAGGTATACGAGGGTGAACGTGCTATGACCAAGGATAACAATCTCTTGGGTAAATTCGAACTTAGCGGAATTCCACCAGCACCACGAGGTGTACCGCAAATCGAAGTTACCTTCGATATTGATGCCAACGGTATCCTTAATGTCTCTGCTGTGGACAAATCTACTGGCAAGGAGAACAAAATCACTATTACCAACGATAAGGGACGTCTTAGCAAGGAAGATATTGAGAGAATGGTTAACGAAGCTGAAAAATACCGTAGCGAGGATGAGAAACAGAAAGAGACCATTGCCGCTAAGAACAGTCTTGAGTCTTACTGCTTCAACATCAAGAGCACTGCAGAAGATGAGAAACTTAAAGATAAAATTAGCGCCAGTGATAAACAACTTGTCTTGGACAAATGCAATGAAATTATTAAATGGCTCGACGCAAATCAGCTGGCTGATAAGGAGGAATATGAACATAAGCAGAAAGAACTGGAGTCCATCTGCAATCCCATCATCACGAAATTGTACCAAGGAGCAGGTGGCATGCCCGGTGGAATGCCAGGTGGTTTCCCTGGTGCTGGCGGTGCTGCTCCTGGTGGAGCTCCTGGTGGCGGAAGCGCTTCTGGACCTACCATTGAGGAAGTCGATTAAAGGAAACTGTTCCCACTTGCTACTGCCCATTCTCAAAAAATATGTACTTGAATAAAAGAACATAGAACAATTACAAGCAACTTCTTTTTGTTATATTTTTTTTATTTTTAATATTCTTCAGCATAAATAATTTTTTAAACATATATTTTTCAGTACCTGTTACTTTCTTCTCACTTTATTTATTTATTTATTACTTAAGTTACTTAGGTAATTAATAATAATTAAATTTGTATAATATTCTTACAGTGATAGTATCTCTACGCTGTATTGTAACGAATGTAAGTCTCATGAAGATTTGTTAAAGTTTCTATGTTCCAAGAACTGCATTAAATACAGAACATTTTCCGAAACCTATTATGAATTGCAGTTTTTATTATTATCTTCTCTTTTTTATACTATAAAAACATAAATCTAAAGATATACTTTTCAATGATAAGTTTGCATTAATAAATATTGAAGTAGAATTACTCAAAAAATAAATGTTTAATCATTTGAAATTGATGGTTCACGATTGTTTTATTATTTTATTTCTTGTTAAGGTAAGATTCGGTGATTAGTAATATATATATACATATATTTTCCATAATTAATTTTTAAAATCAAGGTTTTTATTTTCCAAGCTTATTAAGAAAATTTTACATTAAACGTAAAAGCAAATCTAATACTAAAAAGATGCAACTTTTTCAATAAAATATCCAAATTTATTTCCGAATACCAACTAAATTTCAGCTTAAATTGAAGAAAGAAAAAGCAACTTTACTAAAAATAAATAACACTCAAGCTTTTCCTTTTTTATGAGGAGCGTGACATATTGGTTGCAAATAATACAGTGGCTTTACTCTTCTTTTTCTTTTTCTTTTTATCTCTCACATTGTCAGTAGATTCTGTAACATGTAGAAAAATAAATATTTGTACGAATCAAAAATTAAATTATACATTAATCTTATTTTTTTAAATAATATCGTCGTACCAGAATCTAACAATTTTGTTTGCTCCAAAGCTTGTGCCAAGGCGTCACCAAAACTTTGATTATAAGATGGAGCATGAGCATTGTCATCTTCTTCGATATTTTCATTGGTATTTCTTAATCTTTCAAGAGGAGTTGTTTTGATACTTGGCCAGGCTTTACTAGTTTTTTTAATACGTGACCCGGTATTGCGTAACATTTCAGCAAATGATGGACCTTGTTCATTCGAGTTAGTTAGTTTTGTTGTAGTTGAGACAACTTCGTCAAATGTACTCAAAGACGGACTGCTGGCTACACTGGAGGTAGCCAATGATTCTGGTGGTGATAAAATCGTATCTCTAAATAAATAAAATAAATATTTATTTTCATTCTTCATTTCTTCTCATCATTTTACGACATGTAATTAAGAGCAATAATATAAAGACGTACTCTGTAAAAAGTTCGGGTTGCCACTGGGGAAAGTGATGCGTTGAATCGATGTTCACATTTGCGATTGGATATTTGCCCATTTGTTTGTTTTCTTCTTCAATAATTTTCTTCTCTCGTTTCCTTTCTTCACGTTCTCTACGTTGTCTTCGCTTTTGTCGAGTTTCCAATTGTTCTATAATATTAGGAATGTATACGAAAAATAAACTTAAAGTAATAATGTCGAATCATTTTAACACATTAAACGCCGGCGCTTATACATTGCTCGTCTTACGACGAAACAGATATTAACTTTTTCATTAATTTTTACAGAGTGACTCGTCGATCTAATTTTGCATAGACCATTACTTATGTTTTGTTAGAAATTATACAAATGTGAAAAGAAATAACTGCCAAGTAGAACATATCCCGCAATAACGACGTTCAATGTGTTAACAACAGAACATGATTCATTACCGTGAAAGGAGTTAAGGACATCTTCCGATACAGTAGGTGGTTTAAGCTCAATTTCAGCAACTTCAAATGGACAGGTTATAGGTAAATGACAAAGATACCTTAATCGTCGTCGTAAATCTTCCGTAAAACTGCCTACTTCCTTTTCTAACAATTTTCCTGTAATCACCGGCGGACAATGTTCGAGACTACCATAATGCATTTCCAACATTTTTATATTCATTGCGTGGAGATAAATATGTTGTCCATCTTCGGCTAAAAATTACACGTAAATGTAATTTTTTTATTATTCTTTATTTTTATAATCGATTATTATTATATTACCCTGATAGAAATAAAAGAATTTTTGCGAAGGTGAAGGTAATAACGTTTCATTCAACAAAGTGTTGTCATTACTAGTTACAATCGTTTCTTCGCATAAAAATTGATCTTCGGATAAATTATTTCTTTTGTCATTCATTTGTTGTGTTGTTAATTGATGGTTTTCTTGTTCCTCTTGATCTGTTTTATCTCCTATTGATGTAGATGAAATATTTCCCATTACTTCTTGATGTGATCCATTGTCGTTTACTTTCTACATTCAGTTACATATTCTATTAATTTTATTTTATAATGAAAATTAAAGAAAAATTAAGAAATATTAAAAAATAATACTTTTTGTACGAGTTCCTCTTCTCTCTTGGCAAGTTCACGAATTGCTTGTTCGATATAACAATTTTCAGGAGAATGCGGATCATCCATTAATTCAATTTCTAACTGTGTCCGTTCAGACTCTATGATATCCATAATCTACGTATAATTAGAAAAGTCTTTGATGACACTTTACTAAATAAATTTAATGATAGATATCTTCTATTCAATGTTTGTGGGAATTTTTTGCTAATATTATAGAACTTACATCTCTTGGGTTTGCTATTAGAAGTTTAGAATAAACTTGTTTATTGCAATCTTTAGAAACTTGGAAAAATGTTGTTGGAGCGACAATAACAGGTTCACTTGCTGGCATTGCAATTAATGAACCCTTTTCACGCCGCATTAAACGTAATGTTATTGGATCACCCAAATTAACAGCATTCTGTGTAACTTCAATAACACTAAACAAAAATTCAATTATTTATCTATAAATCAAAATATAAGTGAAATGAAATTGTACGTAAGATAAGATAAATTAAATGAACCTTTTCAAATCAGATTTATGTACAGATTCGTAACAAATAGGGCATTTGCGCCAGGACTTATCAGATAAAGATAAATAATGCAAAATGCATGGCCAACAATAAACATGACCACAACGAGTCATTTTTGCAGCTACTGGGGCGAATAAACAAATTGGGCACGATAAGCTTTCAGTATTATATATTTTCTGAAACGAAAATTTAATATAAAAAATTATTAATTTTAACTTATATCAAAAAAAAACAAAAATAAATAAATGTGCGCGTAGAGAAACTTACTATCTGTTCAATAAATTTCCAATCAACGAGGATATCAGGATCAGTTAGGTATAAAGAATAGTCTTCATTGGGAGTCACAATAAATTGGCAGCTAAAAAGAGTATATAAAAAAATAAATTTAAAAAATTTATTATATATCTATACAAATATATACGTATAAAAAGAAATTAGTTTAGAATACAATTATAGACTTTCACCTGGCTTGTAGGAATTGTTCCTTGTTATACTTATGCCGTTGTACTGGCGGTAGCCATCTGTTACTGTTATGGTTTCCTTTATTCACGCTTCCTACTCTCCATGTATCCGAACCACTTCGCATGTCACGTGGTTCATAATGAAAATTTAGCAGATGATTCAAATTCTGCTTTTTACTTCCTTGAGCCATAACTGAGCCGAACTCAGCTACTTCGCTTTCTACTACCTAATATTATTAAAAAATTAAAAATTCTTTTGTTTATTCTTTCCCTAAATATTTACCTTGGTATCCTCCTTTGAACCGCCATGATATTGTCCTTTAGGTTTTGGTCTCTTATCAAAAGTTTTTGTTTTCTGTGTATTGTACTTTTTAGTCTGATCATATTTGGACAAGGTATTAGCGCCAGTTGGTTCACGTTTGCGTGATGTTTTCGGAAATAATTTATTGTTGGCAACATCTAAAATAAATAAAGGACATGATTACGACAAAGGACCTTCAAACAGTATCAACAAACATATACATAGATTCAAAATCATGAAATGTGTTTTTAATGCTATTGCGCCATACATGTTAACAGTCACATACGAAATAGCAGATCTTTCCAATATCGTAATAGTTGGATATTATAAAATAAAATAGATTTCAATATTTAGCAATATTAATATTGAAAAGTAAGGATTGTTTATAAAGAAATAGAGAGAAAATAAAATAAAAAAAAAGTTAATGTCATTTTAACAACTAGCGACACGAAGTGGTGACGTACCTTGACTTTTCTTGGAATCACCAGCAGTCCCCTTTGAAGAGGACTGTGGATATTTGGTCTTTTTGTCCATTGGCAGTTCGGCTAAATTTGGCCTCGTTTATTGCGTTGGCAGAGATATGGTCTCCTCCGTATGGAGAAATAGGATTTTTCCGCAAGCCCTTCATCTTCTTCAATAAGCCATGTTTCGTTAATTCCAAAGTTGTAAAAGAAACCCTCGATAAGCCGATGGTCGACCGTCGATGAGTAGGTTTTTAACGATGTTTAAACGAAGAGCGAAGGAAGAAAGCGAAAATTCTCGCTTTATTTTCTTTTAGGAAGCGATCGGCCTCCCTTTCGTCGTAAACGACGATTAAATATTTCTGCGGACCACCACGGTCGCGATTTCGTCGCTATGATGGCGACGAAATTAATGATCTTTGCGCAACCGGAAGTTGAGTCTGCAATGTCATTCGATACTCTTATCTTACTTTAAATAATAACTAACACACATTTAATGTACATGTATATGATCTTAATATTTAGGCAAAAAAAAAACATACTCAATTTATCAAATTTACTAATAGATAGTGCTCTAATCCGTATTTATTATTACGAATTATTATTATTTTTTTTCAAATAGTTTGTCTAAACTAACGTGGTACTTTTCATAGTCGCTACTTCCTCTATTTGAACGGTTGATGAGAATTATCCTTAATATTATGACGTCCGGCGACACCACATTGGTGTCATGCACAAAAGTTGCAATATCGCCGGATACACAACATTGGTGTGATGCACAAAGAGTAGTTCTACGCCCGGCGACATGCAGTTAGAATACGGTCGGATGTACGCGAAGTAATCAGAAGTAGCGTTGGCAGCGCCAAGCGAAGATATTTTTTCGAAACGCCCGGACGTCAAAGTGTTAATAAAGATCTTTAAACTTGTGTTAATGATAAGACAGATACGATTGAGATTCTCCGATAATTATTGTTGTTAAATCGCAGAAATTTCTTTAAAATTTTTTTTAAATTTCAATTTTTTAAGAATAATAATTTTTCTGACCAATTAGAGAAAGTTATGAAATTTCGCGCATGCGCATTGATCGTGTAACAAGACACGAGTTCGTTCTTCGCACAATTAAACTATTATTTCTTTGTTTACAATTGATAAAGAAAAGATATTTCCGGTTTTTCTTATATGTAGAAAACATTATTTCAATTCGATTTATGAAACTTAGCGTTCTGCGTTTTTCAAATTATATTTTTGAAATGCCTATGTTTTATTATGCCGTTGCCAGAGGAAGAAAACCAGGAATTTATCTTTCTTGGTATATATAAGAAAAAACTAAATTTATTAAATTATTTATATAATATATATCTTAAATAGTGTTACTTATTTAAACTATTTTATAATTTTTTAAGGCCAGAATGTGAGCAACAAGTTATGAAATATTCTGGATCTATATTTAAAAAATTTCCCACTCAAGAAGAAGCCGAAAGTTTTATATGTCGATATTCTTCGAATGCATCGAAAAATGGGTAAGTATTTATGTATATATTTTCAATTATATTAATTTTATGATACTTTATTAGACTTTCGATGATATATATTGTATTCTATATTGCATTCTATCATATTCATTTTTGTGAAAATTTTTGAGAGATAGAATAAGATTTTCTATTGTCTTATTAGTTTATTATCTGTATTTATACCAATAAGCATTTCTTCGAGAAAAGTAATTTAACTATTAAGTTCCAATAGTTTTTAGAAAAATCATATCGATAAATTCAAAATTTGGAGACTACATATTGATTGTACATTATGTTTCAATAACATTGGCACTTTCCGACAAGAAATCTGAATTGTATGACTGTACTGCTTGGAATTTGGATCATTAAAATATAGATTATATGGTAGTTATTGATAATCTTTTTTTTCATCATCAAGGATTCCAATTGCTGTTGAATGTCAAATGGAAGACAACTGTAGATGTTCGTCAACACTGCAATCACAATTGGACCGATCAAAAGCTAAGGTAAGAAAATTAAAAACTAGTCAAGTCTCAGAAGAGATAAATCTTGACCATTATTCTATAATATAAATTCTATAAATTTTTATGCCTGTATAGCAAATAAAGTTTACATGCAACTGTTTGTTCTACAGAATTCTGTTAACATAGTTTTACCTTCTACAAGTAGCCAATCTTATACCGATGTATATACAGATGGGGCATGCTCGTTAAATGGTTTTAAAGGTGCACGTGCAGGAATTGGTGTTTGGTTTCCAGCTCCTCATCTTAAACATTTGTTGGTTTTGTTATTTATTTCATTATGATCTTTTAACAAATATTAAAATTATTGCTCGTAATTTAAAGATTTTTTATTTGATATTTACAGAAATATATCCCAACCTGCTATTGGTAAAGCAACCAATAATAGGGCAGAGATTCAAGCAGTGACTATGGCAGCTAGACAAGCCAAAAAGGCTGGTATAAAAAAATTAAGAATTTGCACTGATTCCAAATTTCTTATTAATTGTATAACCAAATGGATGCCCAAGTGGAAAAGAAACGGATGGTTAACTGCATCTAAGGGTCCAGTTATCAACAAAGAAGAACTTTTAGAAATGGAAAGAGAGCTTGAATCTTTACAGATTATATGGGTAAAGTTTATTTACAATATAATATTATTTCCATTATCAAGTAACAAATTTTATTGATGATATTTATGATATTACAGAATCATGTTAAAGGACATTCAGGAGTTTATGGCAACGAGATGGCGGATAAATATGCGAGAAAAGGACTTGAAGCTTACCATTGATTTTTCAAAAAAAAAGCTTTATTTTTTACGACATATATCCTTTAATTCTAGTATTCATAAATATATGATGAGTGTAGAAAATATTCATACACCAATCAATTGTATACAAAGCTTTATGAGATTGTTGTTTATTACCTAATGTTTTATAAACCAGGAATGTAGACATATTCTCCGAAATCTTTAGAATAGGTACGATGTAATAAATAATAATTTATTTATATAAGTTACAAAATTAAAAAAGAAAAGCAAAAAATCGACAGAAATATGAGAGCAATAAGTATTTGTACAGTTCTTATTTCGAGCTATTCACAACAGAGTTTATAAGGTAAACACATATGATTACTTTCTATAAACAATTGATATTGTCAGTATATATGTTTGGAAGCGTTATCAGCATTAATAGAGCTTAAAATTTTGTACGATTAATAATTATTGTTGAAAAATGACGATAGAAGAAAAAAAATTATTATTAATTTGCATAATCAGTGTAAAAGTTTATCAGAAATATCGCGGATTATAAACAAACTTCTATCTACTATATAAAGTATAGGTAATTGATAGGTTTAGATTAAGAAAGAAGCTGTAACATAACTTAAGAAGTAGATGTTTACAAAAAGTTAATTAGTAAACTGGACGAGTTATTATTAGTATGATAAAGCAAAATCCCAAAATAAGTGAAATAAGTTTGTGTAGATTTTTTGTTTTTTCTTGTTAATTTCGTAAATTATATAAGTAAATTATTATTTGTTACATTCTACCTATTCTAGAGATTTCGGAGAATATGTTTATATTTCTTGTTTATAAAAAATTAGTTAATAAACAACAATTCTACGAAGTTGTATTTCAAATTGGTCAGTGTATGTACTTTCTCACCTACTGTAATTAACCGTTTGACTACCACGGGCTGCTTTCGCTCTCTTCAGATTTCATGTCGAAAAATGCTAGCGCTTTTTGATTCATTGTCAATACAGACAATTGACGGTGGTCTAGCGTCATTCAGCTTTTCTCGATCGTGTTTTTTTGGAAATCCTCCGGTAGCCAAACGATTAATAAAGTTTCTACCAAAAAAAATCATAATATAGTAGATTTATATAAAAATGTACTTTCATTTAGGTTAAGTCATGTGATAGTTGTCATGTAATGAATTTTAATTAGACAGTGAATGTTTTTTCTATAAACAATATTTTAGTTTCGTACAATAAAAACTGTTTTGCAATTTAAAAATCCCGGCAATCTAAAACGAGGTATTATAAATATTATATATTTTTATCGTAATCGTAGATAGAACTTTTGAACTTTGGATTGTAAAGTTCGAACTATATTAGTAAATTGCATATCAAATTGATTTTACTTTATTAGACGATGAATTTGTATTTTTATGTTTTTAAGTGTTGAAGTCGTGATTTTATATTTAGTTCATTCGTTATAGTGATCTAATTTGTAAAATAAACGCTGCGAGAAGGTAAGCAATAATCTATTGTAAATACAGTTTCATATAAATATTTCTAATTAGACGTTTATATATATATATATGTGTATTGCAAAAATTTAGAAATATATATATATATATATATGGTTATTTGTTTTTATTGTAATTAAATTACATAAATATTTAATAAACGTGTTCATACTTAAGCATAAAATTTATCTAAGTAATATTTATCATATTTAGGATTGTTTAAAACGATATATTTCCAATGTAAAATTTCACATAGTAATGTTATTAAGCTAAAAAAATAACCTATACTTAAAGCAACGAGAGCACCATAAAGCTTGTGAAGATTAACCAATGCTTTCGCAGAAATTTTCTCTTGTTGTTTTTCGGTAAGTCGCAATGGATAAATTACATCACTTAACCATTTATTTACTAAACCAACTTCCATCATACGTCTAACCTAAAAAATAAAATATCACCCATATTATTTATATATATATATATATATATATATATTTAAAAAAACTTGAGTATTCAATGATACAAGGTAATTATTAAAATAGTCATTACCCATAAATCAACATATGGCTTTAACGGAGAATTTTTATCCATTCCAAGAGAGATTGGCATATTAATTATACAGGTTTTCATAATATGCAAATTATGTTTCATGTCTGACGTTCTATTATTTGGTGTATTATTTTCTTCTTGCTTTTTTTCCAACGTATATTTTTCTGTATGAATGAATCTCAAGAAAAATTCATTTTCGTAGTAACCGAAAGATCCATTTGCTACTTTTTCTATAGATTCCTTTTCATCTTTTATCAATTGAAATTTATTACCAATCTTTTGACTATCTGAGTCTGAGGATTGTAAAAAGAATTCTTTACTTTCTTCACTCCATCCGCCAATGGAAATGGAACTTCTAGCTAATTGATCCAATGTATCGATAGTGATTCTGTATTTTAAACATAAGAAGAATATATAAAATTAAGTGTTAAATTGTTCTTACCAATATAATTCTTGTATACGTTTTGATTTTACTTAGCCACAGGATTAGCAAGAGTCGCTGTCATACTGGCACGATAGACTACGACAACCAAGATACTGTAAATCCACCACCATCCTATAAGGACTCTCAAAGCCCAAGAATTTGGCAATCGAGGTAATGATACCAAAAGTAGCATACTGTATGTATATAACATGCTATTCTGTGCTTTAGTAAACAAATAAATACCCTTCGTCATATGTTTAATCCTTGATTTTTCTATTTCATTAAGCTTGTTAGTTTTAACTAATTGTTGTTTAGCATCCTTATAGAGAATTATGTGTTTCTGATAAGATAACGAAAAAAGATGAATAATTCCTCCTGCTAGTAAAAGAGTAAAAAGAACTGCAATCCATGTGTAGAGTCTAAATATAATGAGAAGATTATATATTTATTTTTTATTTATGAACAATTTTGTAATTTATTATTAAAAATTGTCCTTTTATTAATGATCGTACTTGAAAGGAAGAATTAAAAGTTTCCATGAATTATCTGTTAAAGATTCGGGAGTTAAGAAAGTAAGACATTCCGTGTTATAAGGAATAGATAGCTCAAAGAATTTTAAAAGATAGGAAGTATAATGGAGATCTCCAATATAAAATGTAGCTTTTCTTGCTATTGCTTCTCCTATAAGACCAGTATACGTTCCATTTTTCTCTAAAGCTCCCCACCTGTCATCGGCTATGTTGTAAGGCATGTAATACTGTGCTTTAAAGTTCATAAATTGGGCTATAACTCGAATTAACTAAAAAAGATAACAAGATAATCTATACAAATCAATATAAAAAATATATAATCTTGTAAGACACTTGTACAAACTTCAAATTCAACACCCAATCCTTTAGTGCTGTAAGTTGGACCGCCTTTATAAAAATTTTGTGATTCTTTTGTTACGGCTGGKATGTGTTCAAAAACTGAAACTCTTTAAGAATAAATAAGATAAAAAAGAAATCATTGTATGAGAAACATTGCAATAGTAAATCATTTATATTTTTAATTAATTGACAGTTTCAAACCTTAAAGTTATTCCTTTCAGATCTGAAATCCTTTGTACAAAGTGATCTTTACCATAACGAAATTTTCCATGGTGCCAAGTATCTAAATACTTCGTTATTACAAACTTTTTTTTTTTACTTGGAAAGTATACTGTTTCTAAATTAATTATAGGTCGAGCAGATGTATCACCTGAACGGTATTTGTATGGTTTATATTGATGCACAAATATAACATTAATTATTCTATTCCAAATATAATGCAAATCGGATATGAAAAGTCTATAATCGTGTAATAATAAAAAGAAGCCATGAGTGTTGATTAATTCTTCTCTGGAAAAATAAACATTTTTATTATTTTATTAAATTTCATACAAAATATTATTTTTATACGATATATATAAGTAGTACTAAAAAAAGATCTTCATCGTATCACCTTTCTGTGTATTGCAAAAATTTAGAAACTAACAAACCGTTAGCAACAAGTATAATATATCCATTGCATCCAATTATTTTACTGTGTGCAAGAACTTTATGAATGCTTCGTCTTGTTGAAGAAAACTCTTCGTTACCAAGTAATAAGATCTACATTAAAAATATTATAAATAAAATAATAAATAAATAAATAAATCTCTCAAATAAATGTTAATACTATTTGCTGATCAAATACTGTAGCAAAAGTATGTGTTTAAAAACAAGATAATATTTTATTATACTCACGTTATATTTTAAAACGTTAGAAATTTTCTTGTTGTTATTTATTAATCCATGATAAATACGATCTGTCACAAAAATGTTACAAGTACTACGATTCGTAATTTCTTCTATTAATCGATCGATCACTGGTTTCAAATAGCGCAAATTTTTTTTGCATTTGTCAATTTGCAGATTTCTACTGATCGGTAAAAAGAAAAAAGAATATAATTCTTTTTATATATAATTATATTTAACATATTTAATATCTTTATAATAATACTTAAATTACTTCTTCTGAAATGCCAATGTAAAATTAATATAAAATAAGGTAATGAATATAATTCGAAATAGTATCATGACGCGCTTATTTTTCTTTCCTTAATTTGACCTTTGTTCATCTAATTAATTTTTTATGATCTATTCGAATATAAATAATTCAACATTCAATTTATTGATTAATGCTGTATTCTACTGATGTAAATGAGACGATACATTTTTAAAAGGCAATTGTTATTTTAAACGTATATTGTTTTGTATATGTGCATACATGTGAATTACACAGAACTACACAGAAGAAGAAAAAGAAAAAAGAAAATAGAAAATTATTTGTATTATTTCATGTGTGAAAATTTTTATTTAATATACCTTTAATATACGCATTATATTTACCTTATGCATACAATTCAGATTTATGTTTATTGAGTAATATAAACCTTTTATAAATATTTATAATGGAAATGGTATATTCATATTAACGAGGCATGTTATTCTGTGTTTCTTTATGTAAATCGAATAAATTAGTTGTTAGTATCGTTAGTTCGTCGATTACATCGATTTCGTCTAGTTCAGTCAATTGTATGGAAAAATACAGATAATCAATTGTATATTTACCAATGATAGTAATGTACATTTAAGTTATATTTTGAATTAATTAATAAGCAATTATTGTGATCAACGACTTAGCTACGTTAGATTACTAGATCAAGTCAAATCACTAAGGATAAGTAAAGTAGATATTGTTAATATAATGGATGTGTGATTCGTTTGGAAAAATCAAAACTGTGTGCTGTTATTTTCAGAGAGACAGTAAAACGACGTGTCTTTTTTATTATTATTGGATAGGTGTGAGAAAGTGGTGTTTACGAAGAAGTTACTCGAAACCGTAAAAAAAAAAGTATACATACACAATAAATAATTATTTATTACATAGGGAGGGATAAAGTAAATATCAATAAAATATTTGCATACAAAATATATATATATTTGAATATTTAAATTAAAAAACATTAGGATATGTAATAAAAAAAAAAATCTCCCCGTCGGGGAATCGAACCCCGGTCTCCCGCGTGACAGGCGGGGATACTAACCACTATACTAACGAGGATTATATTAAGGAGTTATATTATTTTTGTTATTTTACAGTTTCAAAACATTTATACGAAACAATGAGACTAGCAAATTTAAAAAATTTAATAAATGATTTACCAAAAGGTCCTTTGGATAAATACAGAAAACTTGCTAGATTTGATTGGAAATTACTTAAAATAAATTTAGTCGGGGAAAATGTTATAGAATTTGAGGTAAATATAATTAAAAAACTTTACAGAACTTTACCATCGAGAATGTTAATTGAAAAATAAAAAATGATATATTTGCAGAATAAACTCTGGTCATTATTAAAGGACAATTCTGTATTTAAAAAAAGTAATATTCCCCCTCTGACATTAGATGAAAATCGTAGAATTTGTACAGCTCAAATTAACGCTCTTCTAGACAATGATATTAATGTAAGTATATATTTTTTTGTAAAAATTAAACAAATATTTAATCTTATATCTATTATGATGTGTTACATTGATATAAATCAACATTATAGCCAATTACCTTGGGAAGTTACATTAATTTACTTGTTCCATATGATCCGTCAATAGTGGTCAAATTAAGTATCATGCATGGTATGGTTCCAAGTGTTATTTTCACTTTAGGTACGAAACGCCATGAAGATCTTCTCACAAAAATCTCCAATCGGGAAGTAGGTGGAAAAGTATACAAATTTAATTTTTCTGTAAAGTAATTTTAACAAGCATTAATAATTTTTCAGTATTTAGGCTGTTTTGCTTTAACTGAAATAGCGCATGGTACAAATGTAAAAGGTATGAGGACTACTGCAACATATGACGTTAATAGAAAAACATTTTGTCTACATTCATCAGATTTTGAAGCTGCAAAATGTTGGGTTGGTGGTTTAGGTATATATACTTAAATATTATTGTTTATTGCGTATTACCATTATATAATGTATTAATATAACTAATTAATATTAAATTTTGAAAAATGATAGGACAGACTGCAACACATGCCATTATTTTTGCACAATTGATTACACCTGATGGTGTAAATCACGGTCTTCATTCTTTTGTTGTACCTTTACGAGATCCTAAAACCTATTTACCATTCCCTGGTGTAACTGTTGGAGATTTAGGCGAAAAAATTGGACTTAACGGAGTTGATAATGGTTTTGTTACGTTTAACAATTATCACATTCCACATACATACTTGTTAAATCGAACAGCCGATGTTACTGAAGATGGACAATATATATCATCTTTTAAAGATAACAATAAAAGACTTGGTATTTATATAAATACATAAATATCTTTATAATTGTATAATTTGTGTGTATACTGAAAATTACTTATTATTTAAAAAACTTTTAGGTGCATCATTTGGTGCATTGTCAGTAGGACGTTTCTTCATCACGGGATTATGTTCGAGTTTTTTAAATCTTGCACTAGTTATAGCATTACGATATTGCGCGGTAAGAAAACAATTTGGTCCATCAGAAGATGAAGAGTGGCCTGTAATAGAATATCAATCACAGGTATATTATTTAAACGAATTCAAACATTTCTAATAATTATTATAAAAATAACATATTATAAACTATTACAGTTAATCATTAATTTATGTTATACATTTCAGCAAGGTAGATTGTTCCCGCTTTTGGCATCGGCATACGCAATACAAATATTTTTCAGAAAATATAGCGAGAAAATACAAGAGTTTCAAATAAGGCTTATGAATGGGGGAAATCGCGAACAACTTAATTTAGAAGGTATGGAGTTTCACGCGTTATCTTCCGTTTTAAAACCATTGTGTTCGTGGATTTCACGAGACGCAATTCAGGATTGTAGAGAGTCATGTGGTGGTCATGGATATTTAAAAAGTATGTAAAAACAATTAGTGACGTAAAATAACTAAATGTTGCAGTAATAATATCATCGATTTGTCTACAGTGTCACGTTTAGGAGATATACGAGCTGATCATGACGCAAATTGTACTTATGAAGGTGAAAATAATATACTCATTCAACAATCGAGTAACTGGTTATTAAATCAATGGTCTTATATTTTGAATGGACAAACTATTTCATCTCCGCTTGGAACAATAGATTTCTTACAAGATAGTAAAAATATCCTGAAACAAAAATTTAATTGCAAGACAATTGAAGAAACTATGAACATTGAAAGTATGAGAATAGTTGTTTTATAAGTCGATCAAGTTATCATTTGATTCTTGTTATAACAAAATGTACTCATTTTATTTCAGATTTATTATTTTCATTCAAATGGTTGGTAAGTTATTATTTAAAAAAAACAAATGAACACGTACAAAGTCTTAAAGAAAATGGGTGTACCGATTTTATGGTGCGGAACAATTCACAATTATTTTATGCGCGAACGTTATCTCTGGTATATGGAGAAGTAAGAAACGATTTTGATTTTCATTTTATAATATACCCTAACTTTGTTCTAATTATTTTCACTATCATTTTTTTAGTACGTTTTACTTAAGACTTTCGTCGAATGCATAAAAGAATCAAATTGGAAAAAGAAAGAATATGAGGTACTTAGAAAGTTATGTTCATTATTTGGTTCAACGATGTTGGAAAAAAGATTAGTAGATTTGTATGCTGGTGGTTATGTATCAGTTGATAGTCACATGGATGATAAATTACGACAAGGAATTATAATGTTGTGCAAAGATTTATTGGTAGATGCCGTGGCTTTAGTTGATGTATTAGCACCACCTGATCATATTATTAATTCACCCCTAGGAATGGCTGATGGAAATGTATGTTTATTATCAACTATTCAATACAACTTATCTATCAAATATCTTTAAAATTTGTTATTTAATAATATAAAAATATCAACAGGTATATAAGCATATCCAAGAGAAGATTTTTGAAAATAAGGCGAATTTCGAACGTCCTAAATGGTGGAAAGAAATTATACAATCAAAATTATGATACAAAATCTCTTTGATATAATTAATTGTCGTTTATTTTTATATTAAATATTTCTTAATTACTCGTTGGACGACCCTTATATAGTTGCTAATATTATACATTGCCCGGTCAATCTAAAATGTGCTTCAGTTGGCTGTACACATTTTATAGATTGATCAAGACTCTCTGGGCATTTTATAGATTAACCGGGCAATGTATACAATATCTACAGTAATACATTGATCGTAACATATATATTCTTTTTTGATTATGGGATAGGTATAAAAATATCGGTATTAAAAATATACTATTATAGTGTTTTAAATATTGTTGTTTATATTTATTGGTTTTATGTATTTATATAATATATTTTTGATCTAAAAAATATATGTAAATAAAAACTTTAAAAATACTAATGCTTATTTATTGAAGTATTTATTATTACATTCTATACATAATGATTTCATATAAAAAAATGATCTTATATGAGTGAAATAATTTTAACATAGATGTTTATTTGAGATTTAAGAATTCGTGTTGAATATCAGTCTTATAATTCGGTATGTTTTTTAGAAAGCGAACTATCTGCTTCAGAGAACCATTGATTATATAGTTTTATAGGATCAATCTCCCAGAATTTATGAAAAGATATGGGTTCTTGTGAAGCGAGATAAGCAGTAGCATAGTCCACAGGACGAGCCTACATTATATAAAATATGTAATTAATTATAAAAAAAAAATATTCCTTAAGTTTTAATATGATAGAGATTATTTTAAAAACTACAAATACCTGGTGAAATAAATAAGAATGTGTAAGTTGTATGCCCAGTCTGTGTAAACATATGCCAAAAAGAAACATATCATCTGGTGTACTCGATGATGGACATTTACAAACACCGGAATCTATTATTTGATAAACAAGAGGCGCAGATAGAACAATTCCAGCACCTCCAGTTAAATAATCATATCCAAATGATTCATCTCGTACTTGATAACCATAACGTTCACCAATAGCAATTGGAATTTTGGGATAGTAACATGTTAGTAAACTCATTAATCGTACCACACTGTTTTTCATAATCGTAAATGTTCATTAGTCAACAGTAAAAGTGATATGGCATAGTAACATATGATTGCAATATACCTGAAAATAGTATCGTCATCGCTTATGATTAACCAATCAAGATTTTTACTTTTCAATATTTTAGCAACTTCTTTTAAAATATCATAAGTTTTAGCACAGTGTCCTTTTGTGGTATTTGTTACAACATATGCTTCTGATAAGTTCTTATCTATATTGACAAAATATTGTTTATTCTATTCTTCTATATCTATGATTAAAATAAACATTATATTATATTCAAACAAAGAATAAATCAAATTTTACCAGCTTGATCACTGAAATATCCGATATTTACAGCATATTTTGCCCATGTATTTTTAATAATGGGGATTCTTTTATCGTGATACATGGAACAAGTTTTTACTGCGAAATATATATTTCGTAAAGAAATTTTTGTGGCCTGAAATTACAATTACATTTAAATATATTTAATTTATTTGTATAAATATTATTTTTCAACTTACACATGGATGAAAGATTCTAGGGTATGTCGCACAATAGTTGGTAGAAACAACGCATAGCTCAGGAACGTGAGTTAATTTAATAGGCTTTTTGCTTTTTAAAATATAATCTGCTAATTCGTAAGCAGGGTCAATAGAAAAATCATTGCTGATATATAATTCAAGCAAAACTTCCTGTGCTATTCTGAAACAAATACATACCAAAAAATTATGAAATTTTGTATAATAAGAATTTTATACTTTATATTTGTTAAGAGAAAATAAGGAAAACCTATTTAAGAGTTTAGAAGTCAATGCGAATCCGGTAGTAAAATGGGGATATTTAAATTTTTTGTTATGTGTAGCAAAATGATGAATGATAGTAGGTTTAATGTCATACAAAGCGTGTCCAATCCATAATTCCTAGAATACGAATAAATGTTAATAGATTAAACATTAAGTTCCTTTTGTTGAAAGTCTAAGGGCAATCTGTAAAAATTAGCATAATATTTAATGCATTAAATAAATGTTAAATAAGTTAATAATTTCAATATCCACGAAAATAATACTTACCTGGTTAGAATCAAAGGAAAACAATACAGTTAGCAATTTACTTAAATTAACAACTGTATTTTCTAAACAGAAGAAATACCACTTTGTATTTGGATAATTATTTGATAAATAATTTAATAACGGTATGACTGTCCATGACCCTTTAATATCTAACTGATGAGTTAGTACGATACTTGGTACATCCTAATAAAAAATATACATTATTTATTATTTTACATATCTTATGTAATTTATAAAAATGAAAAATACTTACAGAATCTATATTGCTGGCTTGCTCCTCTATACTTCGTTGTAAAAGTTCAGCCTGCGCGACATGATAACCTTCTTTTTGACTTAAGATTATAATTACTAATTCTTTCGTATCTGAAATTATATGTTTATTATTATTTATAAACAAACAATAAATATGTAAATACAAATTTACTTAAAGCATTTATAAATACAGATGAAAACATTATTCCAAAGAGAAAAATCAAATTAGTTAACATTATATCGGCAAAAAATATATATCTTTGATAAATAATATAATTATTTTTGTAATTAAACTTTTATTTATGTGACACGACGAAGAGGATACAACTTTCTCATGTAACGTTTTTAAAAATGACAACTTTGAGATGTTTTCCTTGCGTCAACTAAACTACCCTCTGTAGAAAAAGACTCAAAGTTCTCCGATGAAACGTACCAATCGTAGGATTTAAATTTCGCGCAAATTTTATGAAATATTTCAAACGCGAATGAGTAGTATTTTTAACTAATCTGATGAAATGCAACGAGAAATAAACAACAATGATTAATTTATTCTTCAGTTTTATTTATGTAACGATATATATAAAAAATGTCTACTTATAGTGAAAAGATAGGGTAACATACGTACACATATGCTAAGTCAATTTTTTACGATTAAAAACTTTATTTTGGTTTGCTTTGTAATTGGGAAAAATATATGTATAATGTTGTGTACCTGTAGGAACTTTGGGCTATACATTGTCTGGGACCACCATCATTGGGTAACATGCTAGTTAAAAAAAAAAAAGAAAGAACAAAAAGAAATGAAAAAAGACAACGCAAGATATCTCAATACGTTTCTAACTTAATTACAAAAAGTCTTAAATCTAAGCTAAAGTTAAAGATCTATTAAATCTAAATTTTTATTATATGGTAACAAATGTGGTATAAAATATGGTGTTTGTGATACGCGCGTACCTCGGAACGAAGGAATTAAAGGATACGATCAAGAAAAAATTCCTTCTTTTTTTTTCTGATATAGATGCGAAAATGTAATTTTTTTTCGATATCTACTTAAGAAAGAAAAATAATAATAATAATAATAATAATAATAATAATAATATTAATAATATTAATAATAATAATATATATAAAGAACGCAATAAAATTATAAAAACATTTTCGATTAGAAGTCCATACATTGAATCGTACCAACATGTAAAGCCGCCCAGGTTAAAAGAATTTGACACATGGCACACGTTTATTAATTGATCTTTTAAAATTCGAGTTTGAACGATCACACACTTGGTAACTTGTATAAAATTATATACAATATTATATCGTAAGCTACACTTTTTCTTTTTTGTGCTCGCTCTCGCTCTCTCTTTCTCTCTCTCTCTCTCTCCCGCTCGCTCTATTTTTTTTTAGATCTGTTTATAAACAAATA
The DNA here is from genome assembly GCF_001313835.1 of Polistes canadensis. Classification (NCBI taxonomy): domain Eukaryota; kingdom Metazoa; phylum Arthropoda; class Insecta; order Hymenoptera; family Vespidae; genus Polistes; species Polistes canadensis. The sequence continues at coordinate 859,016 of NW_014569589.1, forward strand.
TGTATAACTCTTCTGCGTGTGTTTTTCATTTGAATTTCTTGAAATTATTTTTGAAAACTCTGTCTGGATTAGCATAAACAGTAAATTGGTATAAATTAGAAAACTACTAGTTTTTTCATGGATTATATATAATTAAATTAATGAATTTATTCATCCGTGTATCAATTAATTATAGTTTTGCAGTTATTAATGATTTCATAAAAAGTATTATTTTAAGTGAATACGTAACGTTATACGTAAGTCGTTCCATTGAATGCGATTAACTTCTTTAATAACATATCATTTTAAATGCTTGAAGTTTCGATCGAGCAGTAGCGTTATTTTTATTTTTTTTGCTTCTTATGTTCGCTGATGAAAAATCGACTTTCCATAATCCCAATATTAAATCAAAGGCAATGCAAAGGTTATAGTAAAGCAACGACCCTTACATTTTGATCTTTGTTATTTCTAAATACGTTTAAGACTTTTCTCTATGCTACATTCCATCATAAATTTGTAGCATGACACATGAAATTTGGCAATCGTTCGTTCGATCTTGGAAATTAAAATTATACTTGTATTTTTACAGATTAAACATACTTAGACACTCTTAAAAATATACAATGTTCTTATAGCATTTCTTCCATAATCTTGCTTGTTTAAGAATCAAGTTTTCTAGCTCTCCCTTTTTAATCCTTCATTTCGTTTCTTGACTAGATTCGTTTTTAATTATGTAGGTTGTTTTACTTGTGTGTAACTCAAGTAGTAGTTGAATATTCGGGTAAGATATTTAAACGCGTCTATTTTAGCCGGTACACAACTCAGAGTGCTCGTCCCATGCCGCAACCTGTAAAGAATATTGCAAATAAATTAAATTTAGCTTGATATAAAAAATATACAAATGTATTATAATTTGTAAAATTTGTTTAGAAGTTAAAGAAGACAAAATGTATATTTTCATACTTGACATTCGCGACTGCAATACCACTGATTACCACAGCCGGCACATACGAACTGTGCAGCACATTCATGACAACCTTGACAACGTGGTGCATTATCGTCTCTGTTATCCCTTCCACCCGAAGAAATTCGAGTTTCTCTGTCCTCTATGACAGCAGCCTCTTCCTCCACATCCTCCTGTTAAAACGATTCCATGTTAATAGATTGATATTGTTAAATCGATAGAAAACATAATTAACATAAAGATAAGATTCTTTTTCTTACCACGTGAATTAAATTATTAGAATGAGATTGTATTGCCGTATTGACGACTGGCGTAATAGTTATTTCTGTCCTCGCCTGTAATTTGTATTCATAGATTATTTATTCATTGTCGTTTGATTTTTTTTTAAATTTTATGACGATACAGAATATTCAAGGATATTACGAACCTTGGAAGAAGACAGGAGATCGCTGATAGAAACCGGAGTAGAGCCTTGATACGGTTGCAGAAGGTGGGTTCCAGTACTTTGCTGTGGCAAAGAAACAGTAGGAATGTTCCTTTCCCTTTCAGGAGCTGTGAGTAATCTGGCTAAAGTGGGCGAAAAGGTGGTTGGTCTAGGAGATTGTGATTTAGTCAGAATTCCATGAAGCAATGAACCAGTCGACTGAGTTTGCATAGTTTGCGAAGTCGCTGATGGCGCTACAGGATGCAAAGTTACATCTGGATAATTCTGGGGCGTTTTCACCGGTTCCCCTAAACAATTTTAATTTATTCTAATTTATTCGAATATTTTCTTTCGCGTGATCCACATCTTCTTGACAATAATGACATTAATGTGATATTAAATATATGCATGTGTATACGGTTTATGAATCTTTATCTTTTATCTTTTTTATTTACCTTGTTGCTGGCTCATCTTTGCAAATTGAACGAGTACGTCTTTGAAGCTCATGGAATTATTAGGATCATTGGCATTCGAATTGCTTTTACAGGAATCCGTACTAGATGGTCGCGAGTCTACATTGTGTCCGGTTTCGACCATAGCTCCACCCGCGCTCAAACCGACATTCACTGAATTCCTCATTCTCCGACCCCTGACAGTGAAGTGTTATATATAGATACAACGATATACATGCATATGTATAGATTATAGATAAGACGGTATTATTAATCAATTTACGTCAGACGGTACTATTAATCAACGATGAGAACATTTGTTTTCATTGAACTTATGCAAATATAGAATTACCTTCGTGGAACATGTTCCGGATGTCTTAGCTTGTGATCAGCAATGATAGATCTAACATCAATGATCGTGCCTTGACGACCTTCTCCAATTTGTCTATTTTCAGGACTCATTGCTTCCATTTGTTTTCGACCATTTTCACCAGTTTGTTTAGGTGGCGTTACTTGTCTATGGGACGATGCTTTTGAACTCTTTTCTTTCTTAAATGTCGGCAAATCTTGCGAGCTTTCTTCGGGAATAACATCTTCTTTCGATTCGAAAGAACATTTTTCTTTAGACACGGGCGTTGTGCTATCGCTGCTCTCCCATTCATGTCCCAAAGATAGACTCGCAGGCGGTAATGTTTCTCCCAGCTGTCGGTTTCCTTCCATAAACCCTAAAACCTGTCTCTTCCTTTCAATCCTCAGGTATGCTTCTTCTTTTAGCTTTCTCATACATAATATCTCATTCCACTCCATTTCTTTGCTACGCGCTAACAGATCGAGGGCCTAAAAATCGAAGAATGAGCGTATCATTTTAGACAATCATACGATCAGATCATATATCTTTCTCTTCTTATTTTCATAACTATACTATGATAAATAAATAAATAAATACCTGAACTTCGCTACGCAGCTGATCAGCTTTTGCGGCGAGTTCATCCGGGCTAAGTTTTTCGCAGCCAACTGCAAAGGAGATATATTGTTCTCGTTCTCGTTGTTCCAGACAAAACTTTTTAGCTGTGGGATTTCCATTAGATGACAACTGTCCCTCAGTTGATTTACGCTTTCTCCCTAAGTTTTCCACTAAATCAGATTTGAGAGAACGTGTTGGTGCACGTTCCTTTTGTTGCGAACCATCCGACGAGGATAAAGCTTTTTTCGTAGTTGTTTCAACCAATTCCGAGTCGCCTAAAGGTTCCTTCTTTATCGACGAGGATCGTAAACGATCCGCGGTGGTCGTTGACGCGGCTGCAGTTTCTTCCGGAAGTGCCGCACCATTTTGTTGATTTTGTGGAACTTTCGGCGAAGTTCTCGATGTATCCTCCTCTCTCGTTTTTTCCGCAGCGTCCACCCTCTTCCCGTTTCCACCGGAACCTTCCATTGCGTGCATCTTGTTCAAACTGTAACAACAAGTTCGTAAAATAGATTATTAATTATGAATGATTAGTGTATAGATCAGAAAATATTTTTATAGACTATTCTAACTTTTTTGTTTTTATAATTAGAATCAATTTGCCATGTATTTAATATAAACTTGAAAGATCATTAGATGTATTTCTAGACAGAAATTGATTAACATTGTAAATTAACCACTTCACCGCACGATTCAAATCAGTTAGTTTAATTTTTAAACTTACATTAAATTGTCAATTCAATTTTCAATCATTTTTACATTCGTGTATATTTTCTTTTTTAGAAGAAATTCGAATATACATTCTCTTCTAATATTTTCGATACAAGGTCGTATTTAATGGATGTGCAAATCCTGAGATAGTACAGAGAACCCCCGCCATTGAGGATCTCGCGAAACGCAAAAAATTAAACAAAAGGGTGTTAAAAACACACATTTTTTTGCAACTAATTCTTTCCTTTTATTTATTTAAAGCGATGTTAAAGAGTATGCTTGATTATTTATGCGTACAAATATTTGTCATATTTAATTTCATTTATTAATTAACAAGATAATTTTCCATTGAAAATTTTTATAAATTTTATAAACGATCATTGATTTATTGACGGTGAAAAAGAGTCAATAAAATAGTTTAACGTAGAAATAGAAGAAAAGGAAAAGTAGTAGTCGTTTAAGTTAGTTGGGTAAGGAGCAACGACTTTGAACATCATTACTCGAGCGTGGAAGAGTAAAACCGGCGCATTTGATAGTGGACGAAAAGAGACAGGCGCAACGTGTGGCTAGAAGAGGGCTGAATAGTGGGTGAGGTAGGAGAAGATTAAGGAGTGGGAGTTGGAGTTGTAAGAGAAGGGGTATCACTCTATGAGGGAGTGAGAAAGAAATAGTAGGAGGGAGAGAGACGAGTTCGTTGCACTCCCTTGCGTTCACTGCACTTTATAGACGCGGATATAGGTTTCGCGGTACCAATTCTGAAAAGCCGTGCGATTCTCCTCCTCCCTCTGAACTGCTTCTACTAAGCTAATTCAATCCTTGCCAATCTTTTATAATCTTTTCCTTCTTATTCTTTCTTTCGAAAAATTCTTAATTAAATCTCTAAAACTTCATTCGAACGATTTTAACGAACACTTATGATTCATATTTTCTTTTTTAAATTTTAAATTGCCGTGATTTTAGAGTCAGTTTATGAAACCTAATTTGTTGTACGTATGACAAAGGGAAAACAGGTTTTTCTTTTTCTTCTATTTAATAGTAATGTTGTCTAGTAATGCTTTGTAATATACAATATAGTTTGTTAATCGATATTAAAATGGCAATATTTAAAGAAAGAGACACGGTGACCTAGTGTCGTCATCATCGTTATCGTTCCTTTTTCTGAAGGCAGGTAACAGGTGGTTAGCGTGTACGAACAGTCGAATCACTTTCACGCTCGTCGTTGTTAAATCCACACTTGCATGAAACACGATCAAAAAACCGATTCTGGTTTTAATCGATGCGATGCTCTTATGTGTGTGTGGATACGTGCAAGAACATTTGATAACATTCATGTAAATGACACGTCAGTTAGTTCTTCTTTTTCTTTGATGAAAAAAAAGAGTTCATTAAAAAAGAATACAGTAAGTTATAATTTCAAGGATGTAATAAGCTTTTTACATAAAAAGCAATTAACGTCATTTCAATCGGATATTTTTTTGATTTTTCCTAGTTCCAGATTCATTAATTATTTGACTTTTTCATGTGTGCGTTTTGAAATGAAGATTTGGTATTGTAGAAACAGATCAAGTTATTAATTTATCCATCCCGCGTGCAAGTTTCATTTCCGCAAAGAAAAGGATCAAGCAATGGTAGAAATGATTACTACTTTCGCGATTAAATTGGAACGGTACAACAGTGGCAACCAACGGTGGCGGTATAACAGTGCTTGCGAGGGAACGATAGCGAAAGTGCTGGGAGAAAGCGAAAGCAACGCGAACTGACGCCAAACTATTTCGATTTACGTTCTGCACAGACGTTATTAACTACTTCGTTATTTAATTTATTTGTGTGTCGTCGTCGTTCTTGCAATTAAAATAACATTTAAACGAATACAATTTATAAGAATTATCAAACAATTGGACAAACGCTACGATTGTTTTGGTTAAGTACAAATATTATCAACGGCAAACGAAAAAAAAAAAAAAAGATATAGAAAAATATTGAAGAAGTATCTAGAGCAGTGCAACCGAGATGGTTTCAACAGTGGGCGTACCTCCAACAAGTCGTTGCTTTTTCCACTACGCGTAGGATGAAAAGAGATGGTCAATAGGATTAAGATCGATCGAGTGAGTGAATAGTTGAGGCCACGCAAGCGAAGACACGGTACGGTTAAAGGATTAAGAGCATGCCAAACATTACTTTTCCTTATTTCTCGTGATCATTGAAATCATGAAGAATAATGAACACATTGTAATAATGTATAACATTTTTTCCCCTCTTACTACAATAGACAGATATTAAAGACACGAAATAGAAGAACTTTATCAATAGATATGACATTAGACGTATGAGAAAGTGCAAACAGTAAATATTTCCAATTTCTTACCTCTATAAAATATCACTTTAACTAATAGGAAATAAAAAATAAAGATATTTTTCACGATCACGACACACTAACATTTGAAGGAAACCAAAAAAGTATTACGTACTTTCAAGATTTCTACATTCTTCTCTCACTTTGGTAATCCTTTTTTTTTTGGATCGTTTTTATCAGAAAAGACTAACATAACTTTGTCTTGACCCAAGAAGTAGTAGTTCGCAGAAGTAGGAAGAATAGTTTGTGATTATCCAAGAAAGAGAGCATCGAACGCAAATGGAAACGCAAACTAGCGTAAGAGGGTGAAGAACCGAAGCGGCATCGGCAGATCTCGGTAGCACGCGCGCACACAGTGGCGTCGGCGTCACCACACTCCTCTTCTACTTGCACTTTTCACCGTTCCGGTTGCTCTCCTCTCCTCTCTTCGCCTCGCCACCTCCTCAACTCCACCTCCTCCTCCTCCTCACCATCAGTTAGGATCTTTTTTTCTCTCCTTCAGTCACACAGTCACTCAGTTAACCACCACCACCCAACCCCTCCGACTCCTCCCACCACTATCTTCTTTCCTTTCTCGGTCGAACTCTAACGGAGGCTGTCGATCGTAGCCGATCGCGAACAGCCGGTTGAGAGTGCGAGTCGTGTTGATTCTCTCTTCCGAGAGAATTAGCGGACGGTAGGTACACTGGTAGCGGGGCAGGTAGAGTGCACGAGAGGAAAGGTCATGAAAGGTCGCGGACACGCGAGCTTCCCTCTAGGCAGCGCCACTGTCGTGAAAACGCGCCAAGGTGCGCCGACGCCTTATCTTCTTCTTCTATTTCTTTTTCTTCTTCTTTTTTTTCGTCTTCGTCGTCTTCTTCTTCTTCTTCTTTATTTTCGTTTTCAAAGAGACACGTTCCGAAAGAAAGTATAAGAAGTTAACACTTATTTACACGTAACTCTCCTACCGTGACTTATCGCTGTCCTCTCACGTTTTTATCATTGTTGTTGCTTTTAAACTCTTATTATTATTACCGGCATCGAGTAGAAAGAACTCGGAGGATTTAGAATAATCAAGCAAGCAAGCAAGCAGGGTTGCCACGATTTGCGCGCGTATAACAAGAGACTAATGTCGAAGGAAGACGTCCAAGCTGAAGAGACGACGAAGACGACGTTCATACGTTTAGCGAGGGAGGAAGGAGGCTAATGACGCACACTAGCGCACCCGCGTCTTCGTTGTGTCCGTTGCTAGTTTGGGCTAGGTTAAGCGCTTGCCAGGGGACCTTGCAGCGGCGTCCTACTTCGCGAACGAACGAACGAACCAGCCAACCAACGAACCAACCAACGAACCAACGAACGAACGAACAAACGTTCGAGAGTGTGCGCTCGTCCTTCTCCTCCTTCTCCATCTCCTTCCACTTCTATCCACCTTCCTCCTCCTCCTCCTCCTCCTACTGCTTCGCCCTCGCCTTTTCCACCTCCTCCTCATCTTCTTCTTTTTCTTCTACATCTCCTTCGTTATTTCTCTTTCACCCTCTCGCCGCCGCCGTTGCCGCCGCCACCACCACCGCTGCCATCGTTGCCACCGCTGTCGTCGTCCTCTTCGAGTTCTGTCATCTCGACGTAGGGTCAAGGTGGCCGGCCGGGAGGAAAGATATTATTACCGGGATTGTCAAATTTCTTTACAATCGATTATACCCTTTTTTCTATATGTTTTCCGCAATGATTATTATCTCTGAGACCTTTCTTTTTTATTTTCTTAATCCCTTATGGAGAAGAGGGATAAAAGAATGATAAGTTCGTGAAGAAATACTTTCTTCTATGATATTAATTTATTTTACGATTACGAGTGGATTTCGAGTATAGTGAGAAAAATTGTAAACGAAATTGATGTAGAACAATAATTTGTCAGTGGCAAGAAGAACGCGAGTTATTCGCCATATTTAATTCGGCAAATAACAATTACTCGCTCGAAAACGATCTTGGCACTCGACGATGATGGAAATTATTACATTTTTAAGTATCAAAGATATCACTAAATGTTCAGTGAAAGTGTTTGACCCCGATATATTTGACCGACTCTTGGGATGCACTTCTCGCGGTTGTTGCATAATACGTGGAAACCCTCATGAAGAACTGAAACAAGTACGGCGACGTAGAGAAAAGTTTTCGCTCTTAAAAGTAACTACTTGATATTTCGAGAGTTTTTAATGACATAAATGTTAGAAAAAAAAAACAACAACAACAACAATAAACAAAAAATTAAAAAAGAAAAAACAAAAATCGTTCGATAAAGAAAACAAGAAGATTTTGGTTCTTTTAATAAAAGTTACAGTTTATTCGAAATCTTCATCCGTTATCGATAAAACGGGAAAGAGAAGTTCGGACCAAAATGGCGGCCGCTCGATCAAAGTTACCAAGAGTCGGCGTTATAATGTCGCGTCGTCAATAGGTGACTGCGATAAGCGAAAATAAAAAAAAAAAATAAAACCTTCGTGATATTAAAATAACGCTATTATTATTTACATAGAATGGTTATGAGCGAAAGAGAGTTCTGTGTTGCCACTGCCGTAGTCTCACGCTCTCCTCCTCTCTCGACCTAATTTGCGGACGATCGTAGAAGCGGACGCGCCCGTTCGTGGCGTCCCTGAGCGTCAAGGACGAAGACTCAAGCCGAGAGAGCCGATGAACCGTACGAATGTGCGAGAGCTATTCTATTACTACCTTTCCAAGTTAATCTAAACTATGCAGAACAATAATGCAACCTGCATGTGTATTGTGAAAAAGATTAGAACTTTGAGTTAAACGAGACCACCATAATTCTTTTTTTTTTCTTTTCCTTTTACATCGGAAATGTTCACGTTAAAACGCGCATCGCTACGATGAATCGTTGACTTTTTAAGCTTGGTCAAATGTTAATGACAAAAATATCAACTACTTTTGCGCGATTAGTCAGAAAATTATAGTTTATATTATTTGGCGTGTAGATATATTACATAGGAACCTTGGTTTTCTCGTAGAAGTAGTTAGATACTTACCCACCGCTGCGTATTGGCAGCAACAAAAGTTAGAAAAACATAGCTGATACCATGCAAGAACTATCTGTTGGCCTTGGCAAATACACAACCAACCGGGGTATTATTTCGACGATACGAAAATAATTCCTTCGTGCTAAACACCGACACTTTTTGTCGATGCGGCAAAATATTTATCTTGGTCTATCTCGCGACCTCGAATTCTCTTTTCTCATGGCGATCGTTTATGACTGCTGCTACGTAGTCAGCGATAACCGATGCGTTCCGCAATGGTATCGTTGCCATATGGCCGTTCGTTCGAAAATCTTCCGATTTGTTTAAATGCCTCAACAATGTCTCGTGGTTTCTCGTCTTAATCTATTTTTTGTTTTTTTTTTTTGCTTTTTATCTCGAAGCTCGATAATATGAAATCTTCCTGAAAAAAAGATATATTATCGAGAAAGAAGGAATTATCAAATGCTATAAAATATATGCAAATAATTTTATATTATAGAATAAAAAGATTCAACCTTGGGATTTAGGATGTAATAAAAAGAAAGAGAGAGAGAGAGAAGCCTATTCGTATCAGGAACGTGTTCATTCCCTTCGTTCTTGACCATATAGAGGACACATTCTTCAAAATCATTACATGGTTTCGAATTCGAATTGGGTTAAGCAAGGGTCTAGAGAAGTCCAAAGTTTTCGGAAGAGCCACACAATAGTCGATATCCTATCTTTGTATCAATAAAGTTAATCGACCTTGATTGGAAACTATCGTATCGAACGTAATGAAGAAACGAGAAAAATATAGAAAGGAAGAAAGCGAGAAGATTCTCGCGAAGACAAATTTCTAAAAGAAATATATAATGAAATTTGAAATATAAATTATGCCTCTTTATAACATAAAATTTTGTTGAGGAACTTAAATAATAACGATCAATTTAACGAAGTTTAGATGTTTTGTGTTTTGAATATTAATAAAAAGAAAAATGTATGTCTACTCAATGAAAAAAGACGCTGAACTGTAAAGATTAAGTTGCTGAAGAAGTCCCAATAAAGGGACGAAACGTCCAACTAAATCAAACTTAGTTCTACTTCTTTCATGTCCAAGTTCCCTGTTAAATTTCATCATTAAAAATTGTAATTTTTGGACGAGAGAAATACTAAATAAATAAATTATAAATATTCGCGTAAAAAGAAAACGACATCTTACGTAACAATTTTGTCTACTAACATAAGATCGAACGATTACCAGAAACAGAATCTTTCGATACCGACGATGATATTTTTCACTTGGAGGTCTTTCGATCGTTGGCAAGAAGGTAAAAAGGAGGTTATTTGAACGTTGGAAAATACAGCAAGTAGTTTTCCGTGACGTTTCTGTTCGCCAAGGCCATCTTGGAACGTTGGTGAACCGCTCGGAAGGTCAGACCAGATTACTTCGTAGTTTGAAGTACGAACGCGACACCACGTTGTACGAGGATGCACGAAGAGTACCGATCGGTTGGTTGTTTTCTCTTTTTTCTTCCTATTTTTTTGTCTTTGTTCCACGTGCATACGATGATATGTTAAATGATAAATGCATTTTCTATTTCACATATAATAGATATCCCTCTAATGAGTACAAAGGAAATATTTCAGACATCAGGTGAACGCGATGCAAATGGAACAGAATTATGAAACATTTACAAATAGAAAATGTATATTCATTTTCTAATGGAGATTACGTGAGTGTTTCTTGAATGATTCAACGCGATCGTTAATATTTTTTCATTACTATCATAAAATTAGAGAACGAGACACATTTTCTTTTTTCAAGTCCACGTGTAATGAGGGCATGAAGGAGAGATAAAACGAAAATGACAAAAAAAAAAAAAAAAGAAATTAAATGGGGAAAAAGGGAAAGGAAGTTGGAAAGGACGTTACTCCAATGGTAGAGGAGTTTTTCTTAAAAGATTTGCGTGATTCTTAGGATAGAATGAGAAAGCGAATGAAAGATAGAGAGAGAGGGAGAGAGACTGGAACAACTCAAGGACGTTTGTCGGCAAGTCGAAAAGATATCGAAGAGAAAAGTTGGTCTGGGGTCCTGCAAGAGCAACCTTATCGAGGCGATGCAACGTCGCGCGTTCTACATGAAACGACGGTTTTATAACGAGGTGGAATGACGAAAGGAGGACGGTCGATTCTCGGCCCGAGGTCATACGTAGGTCAAATCGCCGTCACGGAGTCGACCCTGGTGACTACTGTTTGTGCGCCAAAGATGGTCGCCTCGTGTAGCTTCGATTCTACCGATTGTTTTCTTTAACTTGTCAACCATTTTATCAATTACATTTCATACGGTGCCAAACTCAACCATTGGCACGGTTTACATTTTTTTATAATCCTTCATACATCCTTCGATCAAATTTGTTCGCTTTAATAATGTACAGACGATACTTTATTTTTCATTTAAATATTTATCGAATCCAAGGTAGCGTGAAGTATTATTATTTTGTATTGAAATAATGTAAACCAATTAAATAAATGTTAAACCCTAGAGATATATTTTACAGTTAAATGGAAATAACAGGTTTAGGATGTTAGAAGAAAATGCAGTAACCCGTGCCAATACTTTTTTTTCCCGATCGTAATCTCTTCGTCACGACGAGATGATTCAATTTTCCGACCTAAGAGATTAATAATATTTTAAAAATAGGAACCTTGGCTAGGTAGTTTAATACTCGGTGAAATTTCATATCGGTACCAAAGATTCTACAAATATGAGGACACAGAGAGTATATTTATAAAAGCATCGATCCAGCGTGCAACTTTGTCCACGAGACGAGGAGAAACGCAATGATGCGTTTACCAATAGAAAATACTATTTATTCCCTTTTCATTTGTCCATTGATCCCTTTTGTTTCTCAACGATTTTTATATTTTAAATTATTTAATTTCTGTTCATATTGTTACCTCGATAGACTTGATCGATCATACTCGAGCATAACTTCAAAAAAGATCGAAGCTTTTGCGTAAATAAGTAAAAAAACCTACGAGAATACGGTTATTTTTGTAGGTGAATTAAACGATAACGATTCTCGATATCGATAAACAAATAATCATTTTTTGATAAACAAACGTATGAATCAACGTACGGGAACAGAAATTAACTTTTTCCTTTGTATTGTACAATTAAAGAACAAACACTGATAAATAAATTTGATAAATTTGTATCGAAAGTCATTCGATAACAAAATGATTGTCGTGAAAGAAATTGCGCAAATACGTTTTAAATAGACATTACTGTTTTTCGTATGGGGGAATTAAGTAAGAATAATAGGTAAAAGTGAAAAATTTTAATGATAGGAGAAGGAATTCGAAAATTTCTTCCGTCTAATAAAATGCTTTTTCTTGACAAATGAGAAGAAATAAATATATATTCAGCGTAACCTCGAATTTTTCTTTCAAATGGAATTTAAAATTTCATATTTAAAGCATTTTAATCGGAATCTGCATAGAGAAGGCAGAAGTACACGCCCGTTTCAGACCTTTTTCCAAGGATCCTGCGAAACGGAAACGAACCTTACGTAATATCATACTGGTTGATTGTCTGTTATTTGACGTCAAACTTGTTTTCGCGTAATTATGGCATAAGAATAGAGAGAAACGAGAAAATAACGAAACGAGTATAAAATCTTTTCTTATATCTTCTTCGTCTTACTATTCTTTTGCTTCTTCTCCTATGCCTAATACATTTACTAAGAAAAAAGGATCAACAACATTCGCGTATCTCGTAAGTCTCCTTTCATTTTCATTCTTTCTAAGCGTGTAACTTAAAAACTGCTTCTTTTTTTTTCAAGAACACGAGTAAATAATTATAAAAGAATGAACTATATTATTCAAGAAAAATGTTATTTCCGAAACTAATAGAATTGTTATCTCTATTTTCTAATTATATTTCATTTTAAGTTCTATTCTTAGGGGAGAAAAGAAATCGGGAGACCATTTTTTATCTGACGATCCAAATTTTACCACTTACCACGCATTTACAATCTCGAGAGACTAAGAATGAAATGAAGTTCGAACAAATTGTTTCAACTATGTAATAAACAATTTTCTTGGAAATGCTTGAATTGTTTTTCAATGAGAGTAAAAATGTAAAAACAATCCTGTTGGAAAACCTCTTTAAATTGAATTCTCTAACGTATTTGTAAGAGTGTAACTCTGCGTGTATATAATATGTATATGTATGCTTGTATACATTTATATACATGGAAAGTGCATAATACGGGAGGAGACTTTATATAACACCTAGAGATCGTAAAAAAAAATTCGATTATTTCAGGGTATGTTATAAGGGTTATCAAAGAGTCTTTCTTTTTCTTTCAGCCCCCTCATAACGTGTTTTATATACGTGGATCTTGCGATACGTCATAATGCATAAAAAGTATTATTCGCATATAATTCAACGTATTTTGTTGCATTAGTATAATAGTTTTAAAATTTTGACCAATCAGATCAAATATTGGACGTTGAGAACATATTTACTTAAGAATAATATATACAGTTAAATATATGCATATTTAATTCAACGATCGATTAAGATCGATTACGAGTTGATAGGGGAAAAGAAGAAAAGAAGAAAAGATAAAAAGAAAAAGTCGTGACCGAGATCCTTTAGGATCGTTGCGGATGGTCCTGGAGGTCTAGTCGATGTCTCGAAAAGGGGAATAAAAATAAATAAAGATCATTTAGGTGGTCGTCGTATCGTCGTTAATGCGGTGACTCACCGTTGTGCGGGTTTCAGACCGAGCGCTAAGAGCACATCGATGCCCGCCATCTTCTGTTCTTGGCTCGCTCGATGATTGGTGCCGTTCTTGTTGGTAGCACGTTGGTTGTAGTAAAGGTGGTGGCAGTGGTTGTGTTGCTGTTGGTGATGCTGTCTCTTATCTGTTGGGTCGTGTTGCTGCTGCCTCTGATGTTGTTGCTGCTTATTACCATCGGTCGCGTCAGCGTCCCCGTTATTGCCTCTGCCGCTAGCGGCTACCTTCTGTCCCGTTAACAATTTGGCGTGCGCGTCCTTGAGGAGAGAGCGTTTCGCGTCCTCGACCAGCATCTTGGTGACCGGCTGCACGTTCACCGGTACGCTTATCGTAGGTACGGCGCCACGGCGCAGCCTACTACGCGCCGGAAGACCAAGCATTTGGTGCTCCACGTCCTTCTCGTAGGAATCTTGCGTAAAGTGGAGGGAGCATATACGAGCGGTCTGTATGTTGAACGGTATTTCGCCGTTCACGAGTGGCACGCGACCGCACGCGCGCACCCATCGTGAACGCACTTCCGGTATCTGGGGGAATCGATGGTAGCGGATTCGACGGCCACGGGTTCGCCGATGACTGTTGCGGCACGTTGCTACGGCGCACTGCGGCATCTTAACCTCTTCTTAATCTTTACGATCTATTAGATATGACTTATCATACACATAAACACACAAACATAAACTTTAGATCCAGATGTGTGTATATATATATATATATATATATACCCTAATATGATGGATATTTTGTTCAAGAATGATATTAAAAATACGCGTGAGGAAGAAAAATGGAAAAATTTTCCAATAATTTTCCTTCAACCAATCACGCGATCTCTTTTCTCGTGTCTCTTCTTTGCACCCTAGTGAACAAACGACTGATGAGTTCTCTTCTTCTCTTCTCTTCTCTTCTCTTCTCTTCTTCCTCTAACTCACACTGGTCTCTTCTCACACACTTATCGTTAGTCTCAATGCGACACACTGTTCATCCGTTTCTATGATCGACGCTTGCTTCTCGCAGTTCAGTCGCGACGGCAGTGACGCGCGTCCAAAACACGAACACGTGGGTGGGTGGGCGTAACGAGACGCTGTCGACGAGAAAGTAAGAGCGTGTGCCGCTCCCCTGGAGCGCTCGTCACTAGTGATATCCTCCCTTGGTCTAAACGCACACACATATACATTCACATATATTATACATATATAAAAATATATATATATATAATATATCACTACGAGATCAAAAAGGAAAGCGACTTATTAAATAAAATGGCACAAGTTTCTTATTTATTTCTTCATCCAAATTTATTTCGTCCCCCCTCAAAATAATTCCCTCCCAATACAATATTCCTACGTCTTTGAAACAGTTTTTATACTCGACTTTTGATATTTTCTTCAAAGCTGCTAGCGAACAGTCTTGAATGGCTTTCTATGTAGTCAAAATGTCGTCCACGAAGTGATTTCTTCAATTCAGGAAACCAGGATATAATCGTATGGTTTCATATCTGGTGAATATGATGCTTGTAACTGTTTTATTTTTAGCAAAAAAATTGATTAGCAATTATTGCAGTGTATTGCTATGATGCACACGGCGCAAATCTAAATGGTCTTCGATTTTTAATGGGGCTCATTTTTAATTGTTACATCGATAAAGTCTCTATATACCGCTTGTAAAAAAGTTTCGTTGTTAATATAACTTCATCGTTGTAATTTAATATTTTTAATATATTACCACAAAAAATGTTGTCTGTGATTTTTTCAAATGGATAAATTTATTGTTCGAAGAATTTACATTAAATTACATTAAATTAAAAAACGAAATTGCTATGTGAAAGACTTCAATGATGATAGAGAATCAGTTAAAGATGAAACTCGTTGGGGGAGACAACAAAAAAAAACATTACCAAAATCATGAAATTTATAACAATAAATAATCGCCGATTAAATATTAGAAACATTGTAGACGTCACTGGAATTATCATTTGGATCAATTCAATTAATTTTGCAGAACGATTTAGACTTGTACCACATTCACAAGATATGACCACACCGTGCGACTTTTTCCTGTTCCCTCGATTAAAGAAATTATTTCGTGGAAGCCCCTCTTTGAGCCAATATAAAAGTTGTTTCGAAAACTGGAAAAATCGTTTGAATAAGTTTATTGTACACCGAGGGATGGAGATTATTCAGAAAGAAAAAAAATTAATTTGGATTAATAAATAAATATTTTGGAGGTTTGTTTTTTTTTTTTTTAAATAAGTAACCACCTTACTTTCTGATCATAGTAGTATATATGCATATATCAAAGAAAAACTGCGATCCCTGGCGCACGTGTTAAACACTATAGAACAAATTTGAACAAAAGAAAAAATGAAGGACAACAACAGCCGAAGAAAATGAATTTGGAAAAAATTTAAATAAATTCCGTTAACGTTATAACGAAACTTCGGTAGGAACAACTTGAGAGACTTCTGTCTAAAAAAAGATAGCAAACGAAACTGGTTAAACCGAACGAAGAGGATATTTATGACAATAACGACGAACGACTGAGAAGGAACTGTGCTATTTAGTTGACCACGACAGGTCGAAAGGGTCTCGGTACCGCCCTGTGTGCGACGCCCTGTGAACTGCGGCTAGAGACTAACGGAGAAGGAGAAGGTCGGAGGAGGGGCGCTGGATCGAGGGAGATACGGAGTGTGAAAGATAGATAGATAGAAAGAGAAAGAGAGAGAGTGAGAGAGAGAGAGAGCGCGCGCGCCACAACGCAAAGAGGATGACGCTGATGGAGAGGAAAGAAGAAGAGAAGAGGGACAGAGAGATACACACACACATAGAGTAGTCAGTGTATCAAAAAAACGAAAGTTTGGGACTCTCTTCTTTCTTTATCTTCTCTATCTTCTCTATCCATTCTACCCTCTCTTTTCTCTTTTGCTTGTTTTTGGTAGCAATCGTTATTCTTCAAAATTGAAGAACTTTTAAACATTAAGAAGGAGCAAACTGTCGATTCGTACGAATTCGATATGAAAATAAATAATACTTCAAGAAGAAGAAGAAGAAGAAGAAGAAGAAGAAGAAGAAGAAGAAGAAGAAGAAGAAGAAGAAGGAGAAACAGAAGCCGGAATAAGCATAATTATACGTTACTACACGCGACACGAACATCTATATAAATATACACATATATATATATGCGATGGCAAATGTATATATGTAGCGCGTTTCTCATACGACACGTGCTACCACGGAGTAGAGTCCACGCCGTCGACGGGAGGTGTCGCTTCGTGTACTCTTCTACCTTGTCATCGTCGTCGTCGTCGTCGTTGTCGTTGCGTCGTCAGCGTCGTCATTGTTGTCATGAGTCGTCATCGTCGTCGGAACATCAACCGACGACGACGGTGTCAAACATAAACGTTAAACACAAGAGAAAATTATCGGTACGGATTGACGAGATGGTGAAATGAGACAGGAAGGTACGGATGAAAGGGGAGGGGGTGTAAACGTAAGAGAAGAATTAGAGAATAAGAGAAAATGAAATTAACGATTTGAAAAATATACCAAACGAAGAGATGTGTAGAAGTAGAAGATGGTAGGAACGGAAATAACAATTATAAATAAGATCGACGCGTCGTCGATGCAGTTTGATTTGAACGCGCGCGAACTGGCGCACCGTACGCACGGTGCTACTCCTCCGGACTCACTACTACTAGCTAGCCGGGCGGCGATCGGGTCCGGCGGTGGAACGAGAGAGCCAGCCGGTGGCAGCTGCGTGTGCCTCCTCGTGTCTGCGTTGAAACCGACGAACCAATGATCGTGCTCCAAAGCCCGTCGCGGCGGCAGGGATGACGGGGACGCGCCAGAAGGGGCCGCGGGGTTGCCACGAACAAGAGAGACAGGGAAAAAGAGGGAGGTCACCGCTACCGCTACCGCTACACGCGTTACTACGTTCCTTCGGGGGTTCGCCAGCCAGCCAGCCAGCCAGCCAACCATCCAAGCCAACCAACCAACCAAGCCAACCAAATCAGCCAACTAGCCCTCTTGTGCGTCGTTGTTGTCGTCGTCGTCGTCGTCGTAGTCTTCGTAGTCTTCGTCGACGTAGACCTGTCTTCTACGTTCCACCTCTATCTATCTCCCTCTTTTTTCCTCTTATTCCTACAAAGCATCGAGTTACACGTCTTCCGTTTCATCCACCCCAACGCAACGCGTGTATCGAACATACTCTTTCTTTTTCTTTCGTTCTTTGACTCGATCTTCCACAAGCACAAAGCTTTCGTCCATCCACTTCTTCGTTCGTTCTTTCCTTCTCTAACCCCACGATGCACGCACGCTTCACGCACACTCGACAAGATGGCGTCTAACGATCGAAGAGATAATTAGATGCCATCTAGGACCCGTATGAATTGGAGATATCTTGTTGAGGGGATGCCGATGCTCGGACCCGAGACAGAGAGAGGGTAAAAAGTGGAGGGGAAAGGAAGGGAAAGAATGGGCGAGAGAGAGGGGGAAGGAGAACAAGACGAAGAAGCCAAGGTCGATTGTTGCTGAAAGAATTAGGCACCAATGCTCCCTTACTTTTACTTTTTCTTTTCTTTTCTTTTCTTTTCACCTATTTCTATCGATGGTTTTCAGATCGAAATAGTGTCACTAGTCGTAAATATATATTATTCGTATTGAAATGAATATTTGTATTTAGAAAATTATTTCTATCTAAACAAAAAAAGGACAGCAAGTATTATTTTAATTCATAAAGGAATGCAATTGTACTTCGATCTTTGTTGAAACAAAGATTCGAGACTAGTAAGGTCTTGAGGATATTATATCGTTTAACGGCGTCGCCTATCTAAGTGATACCAAGAACCTCAAGCGCAATACTTAAGTATCGTTAATTAAATAAAAATCTAGATTACGCAGTATCTAGATCGACATAGTCGATAACAGCTTAGTACTGGAAATCGTCAAGGACAGACGAACCAAAGTAAGTAGAGTAAAATGGAACGGCTCTCGGTTCACCACGGCGGCCATTTTGGTTTGATAAAGAAAGCACGCGCAGTAGATAATAAACGTTCTTCTACGAACCATTGGGGATTAGTAGTCTGGTATCGCGTTGCCCTCTACGTGATTCCTATTGCTTCATTGACAATGAACGAATATTTCATCGTTAACAAAGTGAATAATATATATATTTATGCGCAAATATAAGTAAGTATAACTATATAAAAGGTGGCTATTTTAGAACAATCTTTCAAAAGTTTTTCCAATTTTATTGAATAGCATTTGATAGTTATACTACGATCGATATTTCGCGTAATGCTTTCAATTATTTGTTCGTAATGAACAAAAATAATATCGTCCTACGTGTTTGAGGAAGAAATTGATGCATGTCGTTATTATAAGACTTGAAGAGCGGCGAGGTGGTGACGATGCTAGATGATAGAGTGGGGCAAAGAAAATTGCATCGTCTGCACAAAGAGTCATATAAACTGATAAATAGAATGGGACAAAGAAAAAACGAGTGTGTGTGTGTGTGTGAGAGAGAGAGAGAGAGAGAGAGAGAGAGAGAGAGAGAAGAAAAAAAGCGAGAGTAGGATGAAAGATATTCTTATCACGAAAGCGAGCACGAACACATTGTCCACCATAGTCATCGTGTCCGTCATCTTTCGTCCCAAAACGTAGGGTAGTAGTATCGTCTCTTGTGGAAGGCTCTCCAATAAGAGTGAAAGAGAGAGAGAAAAAAAAGGAAAAAGAGAAAAAAAGGAGAGAGTTTTTGTCGCGTAGGTAGTGTATGCCAGAGGCTTGGTCGAGAAGCCTCATCTTTCGCTCGCGTGGGTCTCAAGGAGGCGAAGAAGAGTAGAAGACCATGAAGAGTTGAGAAGCTGCCGTAGCACGGCACGGTATGGTACAGCACACCAGTAATAAGTAGTCGCAAAAGCAGAAGCAGAAGCAGTAGCTGCAGAAGCAGTATCAACAGCAGCACGGAGTCTGATCTCGTTCGGCATGGTTCACGTGGCCACTCAAATAAGGACAGACCGATTTCCGGTGGTTTCTCGTCCCTCCGTCTCTCGGCACCAGCCGTCGTCGTCGACGACAACGACGACGACGACGACGACGAAGCACTGCTTCTGTCTCTGTCTATCCTTTTTCTCTCTCTTTCTCTCCCTCACTCGCTCCCTCTTACGGTTTCCCCTCGATCCGTGCCTCTTTCTCTTCTACTTCTTCTCCTATATTCGTCGTCGTCGTGGCAGGCAGTTTGTATGGCCGTTTTCTCCCACAGCTGGCGTAGAAGAGAAATAAGCCGTGCTGCCGTCCCTCTCTCTCTCTCTCTCTCTCTCTCTTTCTTCCTTTTTATCTTTGTCTTTCTCGCTCTCTTTCTTTCTTCAAATTGGTGCCGGTATACTTGCAACCATCCAACCGACCGCCCGACCACTGCCGACCACTGGAGAACATACGACGGAGGATGCGCAGCTGCGACCCAAGCCCATTTCACTCATCGAAAGCTTTTTCTTTCTCTCTCTCACTCATACCGTCACCTTTCCAAACTCCCTCCAGTTCATTTGAGTATTTCCTTTCACCTTTGGAAAATCTCTACCTTTCTTAGCGAATTCTATTCACAAATCACACCGGTAGATATGTAAAAAAATTTGTTCTTCCTATCTATCCTTCTATCTTATTTATCTGAAAACTTACTTATAATATCTTGGCAAAAGTATTTCATATGTACGCACGAACTACAACTCAAAGTTCCTTCGAGCGTTATCTATTCGAGGGCAACGCAGGAAGTTAGTTACACGGTCGGTGAGTCATGTTGGACTGTTGGTGTGTCGAGAAAACATATGACGTCACGCTCTCGATTATCGGCTCCAATACCTCACAGAGTAAACTCTGACACCGATCGGTGATGGATAAAAGAATTAAAAAAAGAAAATAGGAATAAAAGAAAAAAAGAGAGAAAAGATTGTGACGGTATCACGACCCTTTTTTCCTCCAAGAACGAAGAATATGTGTGCTGTGAACGAAAAGAAATTTAATCTTGAAGAATTTATGTTATTTGGTGCTATTGAAATTTTGGAACTAATGATTTCTTCCAAAACTCTTGCATTATTATTTATCGAGCCCAGACATACTTCTTAAGTGTTGTCCTTCACGGGTACCAATACTTTAAAGCTTCTATTCTTCGGCCCAAGGCCAATGAAATACAAAGAATTTTACATTGAAAGAATATTTTCTTATTTTCAGAATCTTTTACCTGCTTCTTCTAGGAATTCAGATTTATGCTACCTGTTTCTCTTTTTCCCCTCTATTTCTATGACCTTGAATATTCCACTTTAGCCGTAGTTTTTCGTTCGGTCCCTTCTTCTCCTTGTTCTCCAGTGTGTTTCTTGTCGAAAGAAAAGTCGTCGCTGTTTGGATATTTCAAGCATTTGTTGCAGCAATCAAGGGATGGTATCTGCGGTACACGAAGTGCTAGGTAGTTCACCCTCTCTGTCTCTACCTCTTTCTCTCTTGAGGGACAACCACCCTGTGCTCACGTGCTTCTTCTTCTTCTTCTTCTTCTTCCACCTCCTCCTCCTTCCCTCCTCTTCCTTTCTCTTTATCTCACTCACTCACTTTTTTTTATGTCTATCTTTCCCTCTCGGTTTGTACCATCTCGTCATCTCTCTTTCTTTCTCTCTTTCTCCCTCTCGGGTTGGCTGAAAGAGAGAGGGCAGAGAGAAGGGGAGACACCCTTCATCCTTGAGGTGGGGTCCCGACCACCCCGCTGCTAGGTTCGCTAGGATCAATACCCGCCATCCGAACCGAAGTTCAAGCCATATTCTCTTTGCCTGCGCTGCCTGCTGTGGCCTGCCAAAACCTGCCAACTCTTATACGCTTCACCACTGTCTATTTTTCTCCATTTCTCTCTCTCTCTCTCTCCTATTGTTCTCCAAAGAATCATTCTTTCTTTTATTCTCTTCCTCTTATTGTTAGTACGCTAGTCTTTTGAGTAACTAACTACAATAAGATATAGCAAATACGTGAGAACAAGAAAAAGAAGAAAACTAATGTTTTTACTTTTTTACCTGCTACCTCCAACACATACACACACACATATATATATATTTGATTGAACTCAATTCCAGACTAAATACACGCGTTATTCGTCCTCGGGATATCTAATTTTAGTATCGTACACGTATGGATCAAATGGCAGTATTCCCATGTCGCATTTCTAATTTCGATTTGGACCTTTCTTTTCCTCGTGTGTGGTATCGCAGAGGTTTCCAAGATTTCGTTCAGTATTTATACGAAAATGATCAATATCATGAAGGATGTTCTAGGAATATTCGTTTTTGTTATTTAACAATCGATATTACTAGGTTATTAATTTTCTCGAATTGGCTAACATTATCTTTTGATTCGTCCTAGAAAAGACACATACACACACACGCACGCACGCATACAGTCATACATACATACATACATGTAGAAACACAGTTGGATATTTCCGAGAGATCATCCATCCTCTTTCTCTCTGGTCTCATAGTTATTTCATCGACTCGTTTCGCGTCGGAAACCTGCTCTTTCTTCCTCTCGTTATAGCAGCGAACGTGATGGCGCAAGAGGGGTCAGAGTCCGGTTGGAGGGCGGTGGAATTGCGAAAGGGGATCGTCAGAGAGGGTGGCAGAGATACACATAGAGGGTTAGAAGGCATGAAGGCTTGTTCGCTCGTTCGTTCGTTCCAGAGAAAGAGAGTGGTGGGTATTACTACTAGTTGGTAGTGGTAATGGTGGTGGTGGTGGTAGTGGTGGTGCGCACGATGGTAACGGATGGTAACCGGCTGAGACCTGGATCACGTGATGACGTCACTCTTGCGTTACCAGGATACCGAAGATGAAAGCCTAAAAGGAAACGTCAGCTTCTTCGAAATGTATGCATGTATGGATTTGGCAGCCATTAAAGAGAGATTCTTTGTCCTTCGAGTCTCCTCTCTCTCTTTTTCTCTTTTTCTCTCTCTTTCTTTCACGATGGTCGTGATGATGATGATGGCGACCATGACAATACACGGATACCACCCTCAGCTAGGGGTATACGATTTATCTTCCCTTCGAATTGCTTTCTGTTTCCATTCAAAACGAACTTTGTTCAGAGTGATTTTTTTTTCTGCTCTGTTGCTTTCAGTCAGACATTCTTGTTTACAATCGTTCTAAAGAATTCGAACGAACTAGAAAAATATTAAAATCCTAAAGAAACATGTGTTATCAATGTTACAACAGGAATGAATAAAACTTGGGCGAACGACAATAACCGTCGTTCCCAACAATTTTATATAACACGTTCTTAACCTTCGATCGGCCAAATGAAGTCAGAATTGAGGTCGTTCGAGCAGGATTGCTGCTACTCTTCCTTTCTCCAATTTTCAATGCAACTTCTTCGTCTTTCGTTCAATGATTGGACAACGGCAAATAACATTTGCGAGATTCTAAGAATATTTATTTATGGATAGAAAGACACCGTAGTTTCTTTTTGGGAACGATATTAATTATTAATTTAACCGAGTGACGAAAGAGGAACGTACGCGCGTGTGTGTGTGTGTGTGTGATATCCTGAAAGAGAGACAAAGACGAAGATAGATGAGCTATTATCAGAAATTGAATCCTGCAGTTCTCCTCCCACTCTCTCTCTCTCTTTCTCTTTCTGTCTTTGTAGATTAACAACTAATTTCAAAATAGATTTCTTTAACTAACGTAAAAGCAGCAGCAACTGAAAGGTGACGCATCGAATTCGTGATCCGACCTCGTTTCCTACACACACAAGCAACCTGGAAAACGCTACGTGAGTTCGGATCTTTTCAGGTATGAAGAAGAAGGCTCCTCAGGTCAAATAATGCATGCGTATTTTTATTTCGCAGTCCCTTCTAAATATTTTGCAAAGAGAATCACATCCGTAAACTAAGAACTACCAAGTTAATAGGAAATTCATTTTACGTACATTATTTATGTTAATTAGAAATAATTGTAGAAGAAAAAACCTAATCGGAATAATAAAGAAATAAATTAGATTAAAAAAAGAAATAAGATAAAAATAAATCCTTATAAAACAGAAGTAATAAAAAAGCCTACATCGTCATTAGATCCACTTGTTGATGATTAAAATATAAAACTAAGAGCCTTGAAACGTAAGCCATTATAAGGTAAAAAACACGGTAGCGCATCGTATAAAAAAAAGGAAAGGAAACTCGAAAAGGGTGGAGAATTGTAGTCTCGATACACAAGCGAAGTTTCGTGCACGTAAATACGTATTTTTCCACAGTAGTTTGTGGGTAAGAGAGAAAGGGAGGAAAAGGGCGGAGGTGTGGGACGAGGTAGATGAGGAAAAATAGGAGAAGGAGAAGAAGAAGAAGAAAAAGGAAGAGAAAGAGAACAAGAAGAAGAAGAAGAAGAAGAAGAAGAAGAAGAAGAGAAATAAGAAGAAGAAAAAGGGCGGTAACGCGCGTTTGTGTGTGTGTGCATGTAAGGACCGTCAGCCAGCCGACATCTGGCCATGGACCTTCGCTCGAGGGACTCCAACAGTACAAAGAAGGTCTTCCCCTTTTCTTGGAGGGGACCTTGGGCCTGGATTATATCGTTGTCTTGCTACGCCCTTCTTGTTCGTGTTCCACGGGTACACGCGTATTCATACACACGCATATACGCACACAGGCATCCATAGATACACAGAGCTGGTACCAAAAAGCGGAGTGGTTGGTCTTCCTGAGCGCGCAGAGCTCTCAGGCTGCACGCAACGACCCCACCGGTACCGTTTCTATGGTACCGTTCGCAGGGATTAACGCCCCTCCACCGCTCCACTTTCATCAAGCTGCGGGGTGGAAGCAGCCTTGGCCCGAGACCATGGAAACTGAATAGCCTTTGCGTGACGCGCGTCTAAGAATTCCACGAATTTATCTGCCTTATCCGTTTGTACTTTGTACTTTGTACCTATTCGAGAATTCTATTTCACTTTGTGATGTAGACACAAGCGCTCTTTCTCTTTCTCTCTCTCTCTTTTTCTCTCTATGGTTATCTATGAGTCTTTGATGTTTCTCTGACGCAAACTTTTTATATATCCCTCTCTTTTTCTCTCTCCCTTTTATCGATCAGCCGGAAAATATCATTCGAACCTTTAGATTATACTAGATTATTTCAGAATTTATTGACAAATCCTATGCACGTTCTTGGTACAATGTTGAAATATTTACCCTCCCTTTTTTTTTCTTTCTTTTACTCGTCCTATCTTTACCCACTGGACTATACTTATTTCATCGTACCATCCTCTTCTCTTTTCCGATTCCCCATGCACGAGGAGGGTGTTTCTTTCTCTAGAAGCACATCATCCTTTATGGTGGTATGCTTCAACGAGTATATGTAATGGCATAGTAGTAGTAGTGGTATACATAGCTAACAGCAAATCGGAACCAGCAGCAAACACGAACCATAGGAGAACATTGTTCAACGTGGTGGGGGAGAACTCTGGCGAGGAGAAGTGTACCGTCATAGAAAAAATAAAATGTCCGCCGTTTATGATCACACTCTCTCTCTCGTTATTCTTATGCGGGTATAATTTGCGCGGTTCTTGATCGGACCAAATGAAAATAGACAATTGGAACGAACGAGTAAGTATGAGCGATTATTGAAAAACTCATGTCGAATGAATGAAATTTATCTTCTTCACTTAATAAATTAAGCAAGCAGAATTTTTTATATAGTTGCTTGAGCTTTCCACCAAAGTCTATTTGGAAGTACCGATATTATTTACGAAGATTCAAATAAAGGCTTCATTGTTTATAGTTATTATAGAAACGAAAGGGAAAATAAAAATGAACCTTATCTCCTGTAGAATCAGGTATAGGAATAAAGACGATTTATAACAGAAATGATCATCCTGTTATCAATACAACCGCTTATTTGCTTGCTTACTTGCTTGCTTGCTCGATTGGTCTCACGGTCAATATTTCTTCCCCTTTGATTTTTGCGTTTTCCCCTTCCTGTTTCTTCGCCGTTAGTTTGATTGCACGGTTCTGAATACCGTCTCTTATCCGAGCTTTATCGGTAGATAAGCTAAATCTCAAATATTGTTGACTGACTAGCACGAAAACGAAAATAGCTGATACTTTTCTTTTTTTTTCTATAAAATTTTTCAAAAATATTTACGATTTCTCAATGAAAATTTAAACAATATTTATTAAATGTATATAGTTAATTGATTCAGAATTACTTACCATTTTATACTTCGTTTTATGATGTTACTGACGATCTTTTGAGACTTTCGGGTAGACACCACAGGAAGATCTTCGTTTTCCTTTTTCCTTTTCCTTCTATCTCTAAGATTCCTTCTTCTTCGTCGACAATTACTTGCAATTTCATTTTCTTCCTCTTCTTCGGTTTCGCCGGTAATCAAAACTTCCGTTGCGACAGATTTTTCAACCCATTCCGCGACGTGATCTTGTATCTTTTCTTCTGCCGATAAAGCAGATTCTCCATGAAGTTCCTCCTCGTTTATCAAATCGCTAACCGCTGTTGGTGGACCAACTATTCCAACTTCCAATTGTTCGTCGTTGCTTATTAACTTTTTCTGTTCAACAGATTCTTTTCTTAACTCTTGCTTTCCTTCTTCTAGTGAAGTTTCTTCATCGATATTAATATTATCCTTATTAATTTCTTTCCTTATCTCTAGGTGTTCCAGTACCTTCTTCTCATTCGTACTAGTCGTTATAGATTCCGTAGGTTGTTCCCTGCCTATGGTATCTTTCTCATTTGTAGAATGCGCTTCCGTTTTTACTTTATTTGATTTTTCAATTACCTCTGAGATCATTACTACATTACCGTTTTCATTTTCTGAATCCTTATTCTGTTGAGCTTTTTCTTTTTGTTTGATTTCTTCGACATCCTTTTTTACATTATTAATTTCATTAGTTGAATTGTCAATCTTTAATGTATTTTCATCAGTAGAACAAGATGGGCAAGAATTATCTTTGGAATTGTTAACGGTAACATCTTCGTTGCATTTTTTAAGCGAAACGAATGAGTCTGTGGAATTAGAAGACTTGTCATTATTATCTTTCTCCTTTTCTACAAGCAAAACTTCTTCCTTTGCCTCTTCTTTAGACTTTGTTTCTTCATTCGTTAAACATATAACATTTGCATTAACAGTTTCCTCTGCTTCTGCTGATGCTACTACTGCTACTTTCTTAATCTTAGCGGTATCCTCTGAACCAGCTTCTGCCATCTTTAACGTAAATAAACTTAAACTCTTTTTTCTATCTGAGATGACATTATATTCCACGAATGTGATATAAACAATCTGTACATTGATAAATGTACCAGATAACTTGTATTATTATTGTAGAGTCATCTTTGGTCATTTTATGGAACTATAAGCTGTCAACAGCTACGTTTCTTCACTGGTAGATACTTATCATATTGAATCTGTAACAATACATAATTTCTAATCAATTAGGATGTAATTATAAATTGCTAATAATTAAAAAAAACATAATTAACAATAACGTCCGTATATAAAAAGAGAATTTCTTCAATCCTGTCGATAATACAGATTCGATCGTTTTCTACTTTATCGCGCGAGTAAAAAAAAAAGCAAGGTTAGAATTATATGTTGCCATAAATAACGCCTTTTTATTCCGAAAGAGACGAACGACGAAGAAAATAATAACTTTGCGTGCGCATAATGATAAACTAAAAAAAAAAAGTAAAAGATTACTCCATAATAAATCCCCTTCTCTTTCATAAAAAAAAATTAATAACCTACTAATTTTTTCAACTGAATTAAGAAGAATATTTCATTCATGCACATACATACTTGTTCAATAAAATATCGATGATACAATGTTCACAAAGTTTTAATAAAACAAAGCTTGCATTGAATGATCAATAAAGATGATTTAAAAAAAGCCTTCAGCAAAATAAGAATCTTCAATATTTTTCTAAACCAATGTCATCGTCTAAAAGTCAAGAATTATATGTGAACGATGCTTCGACATAAAAAAACATATTTCAGATATACGCAATTACGACTCCATTATAGAAACTTACATGCAAGATTCCATGGGCTTCTTCGCGTATCCCACAGCATATTGTCTTTCTCTTTCTCTCTCTTTTCAACGAGTTATCGACTTCATCAAAAGGTTAGATAGTTAGACTCCGATATTAATGGCACGTAATAATTATTACAATCGCAACTAAATTTCCTTTTTTTTCTTCTTATTTACGCTAACGGATTACATCCTCTTCATTTTCACCATCCTTCGCGCACACTTATTAAAGATCTGCGTCATTTATTTCTCTCTCTTGCCGGTTAAGAAAATCACCGCTCTACGACGTTGCTGAACCTCTCGTATATACATAACCTCACTTTTTAAGCTTATCCTCCCGAAAGAAGGAAAGAGACAGAGATAAAGAGAGAGAGAGAGAGAGAGAGAGAGAGAGAGAGAGAGAAGGAGAGAAAAAGAAAGAGACAATCAGAATGAAAGAGACAAAAAATAGAGTTTGCGTATGAAAGAGAGAGAGAGAAAGAGAGAGTGGAGAAAGATGGATAATTCAATCAAAGTAACACACAACAATGAAACTGGTCTCTTTGAATGAGACAAAGATAGAGAGAATGTCAAAGAGAACGGAATAAAGGAGTAGAAGAGAAGGTTGGGGGGGAAAGGAAGTGATGGTAGATGGGTGGGTGGAAGGGGATGGGGGGGGGAGGTAAAAAGGAGAAGGTAGATTACATGAAAAGGGTTAAACAATATTTTATACAAGAAAATAAATGTTAAAAAGCATTTGACGTGTAAATCACGATTAGATTTCGGGTGTCAATCAAAATTAAGCTGATATTTGAACTGTTCATCGATATATGATAATAATTGTAATAATCACGATTAGACACGGTTAAATATTAAATGTCAAAATATCTATATCACGAGTATATTATTTAGCTGTAAAATGCACGAATAATCAAATAACAATAGTCGAGAAGAATAACGTACAACTGATTAGCTGACAGATTGTCTGACTGACTGACTGATTGACTGACAGAGTCAATGTCACACGCCACGATTGTATAAAGAAATAAGTAAGTTGTAAGTACGTCAACGTACCGACCGAAAAAAAGGAACCCGCGATCTTTCTTTCTCCTTCTTTCTTTCTCTTACTGGGTGAAAGAGGCTAGTGACCCCTAGTCTTCTCGAAAAGCATAAACCCTACACTAGAAAGTTTACCTTAGAATTTCTCTCCGTTTCATTGAAAACGCCTTTTACGTAATCCTCCTTTAGTCGAATCCTACTAAATATTCGTTAATCTTCGTTTTAGTTTTATACTCGCAGATTATTCAAACGACACGTCCCTTCTCTTTTTTAAACGAATTTTCTCTTTTACAGTTTCCTTGACGCAATGCGGAGTATAGAATATTTTATATATCGTTCGTTGGCTTCGCGGAATTTTTCATTGAACCAATCGCGAACGTTGACAGATGACGCCACTAACGCGCCATTATTTGAAAATACGAATTTTACATTCTACGAGAAGCCTGGTCTTCTTTTTGTACTCTCTGTTCCCTCTTTTTTTAAACATGTAACATTAGAAATGTGTTAATTAGCAATTGTTAACACGGTTTGTTGAATAATCTGTCAGACGTAAAAAAGTGAAAGAATGTTGCCCATAGTTGATCAACGGAATTCTAAGTGGCGTTTTATGTGTTAAGAGTAAGGTAGTAAGCGTCGTTGAGAATATACTTACTTTTAATTTATTCATTGACATTTTTTTTTAATCTCGTTCTACTGTATAAAAATAATTGTTTTCCTTTTTTTATTTTTCCCGATTAAATGGAATTATAACGTAGTTATTTATATACCTGTTTCTCATCAAGGCTCTTTAGATCGGCTTCGGGGAATGTTGAGGACACACGGAGTACTATCCGATCAAGGTCATGTAAAAAGCTAGAAACTGCATTGGTCTCATATATTTACAGATTATTCATGATTCATAATCAATAATAATAATATCGTTTATAATATATATATATATATCAACAAAATAATGTTTTAATCATTCTTACGTCGCTAATAGAATCTAAAGGCTAAACAGTCAAGATTGATCTAAAAGTTTTCTTTCTCTCTCTTATTCTTTCTTCTTTTTTCTTCTTTTCTTTTTTTATTTCTTTTGCTTCTTTCTCTATTCACAAATCATTATCATTATCATGATTCGTGAATATTTATGTTTCAGCTACCTAACAATAAATTAAACAAACAAGTACAAATCTATACATCCCACGTCAAATTTTATGGTTTACGTGGTAGTAAAAATGGGGTGATGATAATAATAATAATAATAATAATATTAATAATTATTAGTTTTCGTCCAAAATTGCAGTTAACGTGAAGCCATGACATGAATTACTATTAATCTTACGTGAGAAGGAAGTTGAAAGAAACGGAATAAAAAAGATAATAAATAAAAAATGAAGAATAAAAAAGAAAAAAATTGAAAGGTCTACTTAATTATTTCTGCACACTATATCAGTAATATCAGAATAAGACGTATCTATGCATATGATTAAAGGATTGTGTTAGTCTAGGATACATATCGCTGCATCTGCATTAATTTCATTCATGCCATATACGAGGGCAACCTGTTACCTGCAGGCTAATGGACACAGACTCGGACATTCAATGTTTTATCTATTTTTTTTATGCTTTTCTTTCCTTCTTTTTCTGTTTGTCTATTTGTTTGTATTTGTACGCGCGCATATACAGGGTGAGATAAAAGTCGTTTTCCCAAAAATAAAACTTTAAACAAACTATTATTTATTTGCATATTTTTATGTATTAACTCCTCTGCATTTGTTCACATTAATTGTTCAAATTAGTGTCCATTGTATACTGAATACACAACTCATATCGTTTTATTACTGATTTAATTATATATGGCGAAACACAATTGAGGGTTGCGCGCCTAATTGTAAGTTCTAGCGTGACTTTGTTCTATCAACTATTTTTTAACTTATCTAAATCTTGTGGTTTTTGTGCAAAAACATTTACCAACAATACCGTTGTCATAGTAACCGCATAAAAAGATATATTAAAATATCAGCCGTTTGTACAGTTGTAATCGCATACATCATTGCACGAACAAATTACTTGTATTAACGAATTTCTGAGCAAAGCGACTTTTATCTTACCCTGTATATTGTAATAATAACGCCACGTGTTTCTATGATTTATGTTAATCGATCGGACATACGGATACGGAAATATGATTTCTATCAATCACGATTTAGTCGTGCGCATCGTGCGTATCCGTGCCACTTCGTTCTATCATTTTCTAAATAATGATAATACGTCCATGTGTGTACATGATGCTGCTTTTTTCTTGTATCTGTGTGTATGTGTGTGTTACATCGTATAAAATATTTTACCTACCTAAACAAACTATCTACACGATTTTTTAATTAATGCTTCTCATCCGCTTTTCTTTTTACTTCACTTTTGTCTTATCTTTTTGTTCGTTTTCTTTTTTTAAATCTATCGAATAGCACCTAGCCTCGTCATAGGACGCTTACAATCAACATTTTTTTACGTTTTCCTATTCCATTTTTTTTTATACGCATATATATACTTATATCAAACAAATTAAACGTTTTAAAATTTTTCGATTATTCAATGTCGTGCAGTTTAGCGTTTCTAATCGGATGACGCAAACGCATCTAACGCGTTAAACGTATGAGCGTGTATTTTGTATTTTTTTGCTTTTCTTTTCTTAACGATTTCTTCTTTTTCGTTTCTTTCTGTTTCCTTTTTTTTTGTCTTTAGAAATATACAGACGGATAGATAAATCTGTTATGAGTGTTCTAGAAAATATTATTTTAAGATAACATAAGTTTTTAAAAATAAGATATACGACATACGCAGATTATAAAATATTTCTCTCTCTTTTGTTTCTTTCTTTGTTTTTGTTTTGGATCATTTTTAATTTAGAGAAAATTAATCGGAGTCGAATTTACAGCGATTTAAATATACGAAACTACGACAGGCACGTACACTTTTGGCTTGAACACCCTCGCATGGTATAATATTTGATTTTAAATAATCAAATTATTGTCGAATATTTCAATACTGTGTTAATTCGTTCTATTTCAATGACTTGGCGCGCATTCTTAACACAAATTGTTTTCACTAATTTTAATATTTATATTATTAATCGATGTTATTTTTTATTTTTATCATTCTGCAAACTCGACTCGTTCGTACTCGTAGAGTCTTTTGATCGACTTTCGCTAATTATAATGATAATTAAATAAAAATCTGATATATTTCGTTATCGCCCTGATGATTTATGGGATGGAAATAATAGAGAGAAAATTTATTGCACGTTTAAATGATACGCGATCTTTGTAATCTTTAGGTAAATGTATTACATGATATAAAAAAACAAATCTCTAACAAATCTAACGAGGACGATATGTAAATTATTCGAACGTAACGAAAGAATCTATTGCATAGATCCTCGGAAATATTAATTAATCAATCAAATACGCCTTATATGAAAAAGGATATTTAATATATTTTATCGTAACGACGAATAAAACTAGATCAAAAAAGAACAAACTAACGGTAACGAGGAAATATTTGAAGTACAACAAAAGTATTCTGAATAATCACGGCGTATTATTGCACTGTTGTCCCAACGAATAATATGAAAAAAAAAAAAACAGAAAATAAAAGTAAAAAGAAATTAACTGCTGAGAATAACAATGTCACAATGTCAAAGATCGTTGATCAAACATTATTGATCGATTTAGCTACGTTTGTGGACGTTGCATTAAAATAATCAGTACTCTTATAAATACATAATCGTTCCTACGCCAATGATTTCCTATCTTTTATAACGCTTTAGGTTAGAGTTGAAAATCGTTTCAATTTTTTTTTTTGTTCTCTCTCCTAGTCGAACAACATAGCAAATAGTTTTTACTTTCCTATCTCTTTTATGCATTAAGATGGATGCTATTGGTTAAAGTCGACCATTGGTCAAGGTTATGGTCTTAACGGTCAGGACGCTAAAGTAGTTCTATGCCACGATGCATGTTGATGTTGTTGATGCTGATGCTGATGCTGTTGTTGTTGATTTTGATGCTGATGCAAATTTTGATGCTGATGTGGATGTGGAAACTGATGCTGATACTGATGTTGCTGATGTTGCTGCTGGATTTGTTGCTGTTGCTGTAATTGCCTCTTCTGACTGAAAATGAAAAACAGAAACGTAAAGTAATGTGTTCTGTTAGTCGTCAACATTAATGTTTAATCCTACACATGTATTTGTATGCACAGTAGGCGTTCCATGCAATAACTGGACTCAAGGCTGCATTATATTTTTTTCACTCTCTCTCTCTCTCTCTTTTTTTCTCTCTCTCTCTCTCCTTCTATTTGATACTACGGATTCCAATGAATTATAAGAATATAACTTAATTATTAACATCCTTGTAATTTGACGAGATCAAAGGAACGTTTCATTAAATCGTTCGGGTCTCATTACATTTTCTAGTTGTTCATACGAGAATTTATATCAAGGATACATAAATCATACATGTATACGAATACATTTATACTTTGCCTTTATTACAAACTACCTAGATTTCTTTCTCTTTTTATTTTCCTATTCCTTTTTTTTTCTTCTGAATTCTACTTTTCTGCACGTTTCAGTGGCAATACGCGAGAGAAAGAGAGAGAGAGCGAAATTGTAAGCGGTTCTTCATACGGCCTAGCCGCATTCATAGTTTGTGGGACGTCCGCTATCTATGCGGGTCATCCGTATACGATCTAAAATGTAAGTACGTGACACTAATTCTTAGGATACCCGTTATAAATCTTTCAAAGTTGTAGTAATGGTAATAGTAATAGTAGCAGTAGTGTTAGTAGCATAGATTTGACTTGTTGCGATCTAAAAATGTCGTAGTTTGTGAACACCAGAAATTCTTATCGAAATCTCTAGCTCACTTCCACATTCAACGAACGATATCGCAAATCGTATTTTAACGTATCGCTTAGGAAACGTTTCTTTTAAAATTCACGCTTATTTTTTTCTACTTTCCCCTCTCTTTTATTTCAGTTTTACTTTAAACAGAAGGTAGGAGGAAAAAGTTTTCGATCGATAAAGAGAGAAAGTTGGTCTATAATCAATCAAGAGAAAATGATTTATGTAGGAATAATAATACTCTCTCTCTCTCTCTCTCTCTCTCTCTCTCTCTCTCTCTTCCTCTCTCTCTCTCTTTCTCCTTCTATCTCTTTTTCTTTATTTTTTTTCCGTTCTTCTTGCTTTTTTCCAATAAAAAAACATTGTATTCGCGGTAGGAAAGGGACTTTGTATAAAAAAAAGAAAGAAAAGAAAAAAAAAGGAAAAAAAAAAGGGAAAATAGAATCCGTCAAACCGCATCCGTCCGTTTTACAGCGTGCACCTATCGCGTAATAATCTACATGCACTCGCTCGGTATTATTTGAAATATAGATAACGAAGTTTCTCAGACGACACACAACCATAGTAGTCATAGTGGTATGTTGTAGTAGTTGTCTCCTCGTAGCTTTGGTAGAAAGGGTACTAACTCTTATGAAATATGAATTCTTCGATCGAAGATACTCCGAGAAAACTAGTCTGTCATACAGCGGCGATGGCGGCAGGGGGGTTGGGGTGGGGGAGCGGGTCCGTGTGTGTTCCTAAGCGAATAGGAAAAAAAAAAAAAGAAAATAAAGAAAAAAAAAAAGAAAAGAAAAGAAAAATAAGGTAGCTAAATGTAGTGACGATGTATTGCTTAGAAGAAGCCTTGCTTGAATCTTTCTAGAATCGGCATAAAGGCAACCATTATGAATGCGAATAACGTTTATCTCGTAGGAAGAAATTCTCTTTTAAGAACTTAAATTCCATCTTTTTAACGAGAAATAACGAAGAAGTGATCTTATTTGTTTTTAGCTTCAATTCATTCTGAGCGTTTAACAAACCTGGCAAACTGTTGAAAAGAGAATACTATCGTTCGAGACGCTGCAAGTAGGTACGGTTCGTGCTTTTCAGAAATTTACCCCCCACCTTCCCTATCTCACTCTTTCTCTCTCTCTCTCTTTCTCTTTCATTCTCTTTTTCCCTCTGGTTGTTTTTGCTCGAGGAAGGTGCCTATATTACGAAACCTTGGTGGATCGATGTCTATATATATCCATGGAAAGGGTGCTCTTACCGGTCTCTCTCACCGAGCTATTTTCAAACCACTAAAATTGCTAATATTTCGACCAATTATTTCGTGCTTTATCTATAAATATACATCCCTAAAAGAAAAACATTCAATTTTCCCAATAACAATAACATCTGCAATGTAAGAAATCACATGGAACGTAGTGAACTAGCTAATCGCTACTAAAGCATAGTAATATAATAATATCGAATATTCTTCACGAGCGAGCTAATATATTTGGAGTTGTGAAAAAATGCCGAGTTGGCGTAGAAAACTTGTATATCGAGTATGAAGCACGTGTGCGGAATGGTCACGTGGGGGTATAACCTTCTCGTGAAATATCAACCCTCGTATACGCCGAGATTTGTTTCACTTCTTTCAATGGGCTGAGCGAAAGGGAGGGAAGTAATAGGCGAGAAGGGAAATTCTCTCTCTCTCTCTCTCTCTCTTTTTAACTCACACACTCATTATCTCTCACTTTCTCTTTAACGCATACATTCATTCTCTCTCTTTGTTTCTCTCTTTAATTCCACGCACTCATAAACTCATTCTCTCTTTATTTCTCTATCGCTTTCTAACTCATACGTTCATATTCTTTCTCTCTCTCTCTCTCTCTCTCTCTCTCTCTCTCTCTCTCTCTCTCTCTCTCTCTCTCTCTCTCTCACTTGGTTTCTCTCATACAGTCATTCTTTTGGAAGGAATCGATGTACGTGTATTGAGAGTACACGTGTAGTAGGGAAAAAGAGCGTGGGTGGATTTGTGCGATATGGTGGAATGGGTTTGGGTTCTCGGCTCACCTCGGCGAGGAGTGACGTGGTGGCCTCAGCATGCGAGAGAATGTGATCTGCGCACGTGCGGAGCAACGCTACCTCGATCGATCCTCCTCGCTGCAAAAAGCGTCCTCGCTAGAACGACGGAGTATCGGTATTTTCGTAGCTATCGGTGTCCCTCCTATAATTTTACAATACCACTACTAATGAGCCAGATCGGCTTGATAAATAAATAGAATATATAAGAATTGGAAGATGAAGTAATAGTATAATAAGAAGAAGAAGAATAAGAAGTAGTAGTAAAAGTAGAAGTAAACTGTTATCAAATAATTTAAGTTTTTACCGAGAAAAAGAACTTTTTTTTTTTCTATATCGCAAAATGGTCGTCGCAAACGATCGGACTAATAGATAAATTGCAAAACGATCTTTCTACCTAACGTATCGTTACAAAAAATTGTTCCTATTATATCCCTCTCTTCTCTTTCCTTTTGTATTGGAAAAATTATCCTTTATCGTTTTAATACGATTTTTATAAACGTTCATCGATTTTCTTTCTTTCCTTCCCTTTTTTTTTTTTTCTTTTTGTTTATAAGAGAAAATTATCTCGTGTAGTTAAGATAATAAGATAAGTGTTTTTCAATAGTGAATTATTATGGGTGTATTGTAAAGTCTAATCAATGCTTGGGAGCATTGACCTAAGACAAATAAGTCAAACTTTGTCTATGCATATGGATAAATGAATAAGATTCATTCTAATAGAATTGTTTATCGTTCGTTCTAACAATAAGTGTATATATGATATGGGCATCGATCCGTTAGACCACCACTCAATTCCTCATACCAAGGTAGAAATCTCAGCGCAACGAGGGGGAGGGTAAAATGACTTGCTTCGCGAGTCTACCGTCGTCTTCTTTTCTCTTTCTCTCTCTCTCTCTCTTTCTTTCTTTGTAGACATTTTCCCTTTTTGCCCCCTCTTCCTTCCTTCTTTCTTTCTTTCTTTCCTTCCTTCCTTATTCTTCCTTCCTTTCTTCGTTATTATTCCTCAAGGCCGGCCGGTGTACAAATCCTTCTTTCCAACCGTCTCGAACATAATTCATAACTTTATCGATCGAACAGAAAACGAGAAAGTAAGCAAGCAAGCAAGAAACCAACCAACCAACCAACTAAGGGAAAGAGAGAGAAGAAAAAAAAAAAAAAAAGAAAGAAAGAGAATCAAATAATACTATTCACAATCAGACGTATATGTAACGTAGATGAAACCAACCAAAGGATATCCCGTAACAACGATGGACGATCTTAAGAACAATGAACACGACTCGTGGGCGTGATAAAAATACATTTACAAAGGAGTGTATCGACCTTCTTCATCGACCATTTTTCTCATTCCTTCCTTCTCCGTATTACGTTCTTTCAAGGACTTCCTATCATTCTCTCTTTTTCTTTCTCATTTTTAATACTAATGGGATGAAAATGATCGTCCCTCACCGGTTAATAATATTTGATTGATCACCATCTATTTTGGGAGACGACGACGACGACGACGATGATGATAATGATGATAGTAATGTTTGATTTAATATTCCTTTTGAATTATGAAAATAGAAGATTATCGTATCAACCAACACTTCCTTGTGTCATCTTAATGTCCTTTTTCTTTTTCTTTTTTTTCTGTTTTGTTATCCAATAAGAAGTAGAGTCACTCTAATTTCTTGCATGTTCTACCTTGTAGGAGGTGTATGTCGTATGTAAGTAAGTACTACCTGAATATATAGAGTCATGAACGATGCATTTATATTTACATAGGTGTGTATATTATGTGTGTGTGTTTGTGTGTGTGTGTACACTAACGGACAAAAGTACGGAATCGTTTGCCGATTACAATAAAAATCGAATTTACTGATTAATTTTGAAACGATTTATCGTTGAATTATATTTTAAGAAATTCTCAATATCTTTTTAAGCTCATAATACTTTTTCTATAGTTTTTATACTCGTGTCAGTTTTAAGGTAATGATAGAAAATCATTTTTTTATTGAGACATCTTTGTCGACTTTGGTGAGAAAAATAGAAAAATATTTATTTAATTAGAAACCGCTCGATAAAATTAATTAACCACGATAGCCAGAATATGTCAGGCAACCTATGATTAAAATGATTAAAAGTGAAGGTAACTTTTTTTTTCTTACGAAAAAGCAATTTGAAGAAAACTACTCGTTAGTTGATGAAAAACAACAACAACAAAAATAATACAAAAAGTGAAACCTTCTACTCATCAGTTTCTCTCGACAAATGGAACGTTTATCAAAAAAAAAAAAACCCCCAAAAATATCGTGCGAGTTTATTTTGATAGAAACAACGGAGAAAACGCGTAACGTATATTAATTTGAAATAAAACATCAACGTGTAACGTTATTATTCTGAATTTCATTTTTCCATAACGAACTTACATTACTTTCATAGATTTATCTCCGATTACTGTAAAAAAATCTTATATTTATTTTGTTTCTAACAAATATCTTATTTTATTGAATTAACTAAAGTATTACTAACTTTTGGTTGATAATGTAGGTATGTATATACGTGTGTATATATGTGGATGCGTATGTCTCTATGTACGTGTGTATGTGTTTAACGAAGATATCTCGTGTATCCGATGTAACTCGAGTATCTACATTTTCGAGCTTACATCGTATATCAACGAGCACACCGCCGCCGAGTAGGATTCAAGTAAGTACCAAGAGAAATATAAGGAGTTGTGCTCGCGAGTCGAGTAGTAGTATGAGCAGTAGTATGCAGCAGCAGCAGCAGTAATAGTGTAGTAGTAGTAGTAGTAGTAGGTAGTACCTACTCGAGCTTACGAGCTGGTCGACTTCGTCGTCGTTCACTGAGACCATTGACCGGGAAGGCGAGAAGGCACATGGAGCTCGTGCTTTCGAACCAATTCCTTCTATCCACCCGCGAGAACGGTACGAGCACATTCATACACATAAACTCTTAGAAACAAACACGCACATATTAATATTTTATATAGGATCGAACACTAAAGCATCGTAATATAATATACTTACAATCAATAAATCTAATAAAAGTATGGGGGTACTGTATTTAATTTATCTCACGTGCAAAATATTCCTTTTCAAATAGACAACACGTAGAAAAGATTTTTTATAAGGTCAAAGATCGATATATTGAAATTATAAAATATCTTATTTCGCGAATCTATTGTACAAATAGTTGTGTTTTTGTATTTAATTTTATTATTCCTTTTTTTTATATAATATATTATTTTGTAACATTAATTAAAAGTATTATTCTAGATTTAATTTATGGCTTAAGGGGGGGGTGGTTGGAGGGATAGTTAATCGTTGCATACAAAAAACGAAATATTGAATTCATCAAATTCGATTATACGCGATCATTTGAAACACCTCGGATTCGACAAATTTTCATTTATTTGCAATTGATAGAATAAAATAAAAAAAATAAAAATGTAGTATTCGTTTCTACTTTTGTTCGACGACAATTGCATAAATACATCGATTAGGTTTTAAGGAGCGTTCATATCTCGATGTACAAAGTTACACCTGAGTAGAAACTACCTTGAGTCGATATCCTCTCGGTAACTAAGGTAACTCAATGCTAAACTTTCGATACCCAATCTAGAAAACTATCTTCTTTGAATCGGTTAAAGATAGAGACAGAGATATATAAAAAAAATAAGAGAAAAAAAGAAAGAAAGAAAGAAAGAAAGAGAAGAGATGAGAAGAGAAGAGAAAAAACTAGAGAACAGCTTAGTTAGCAAATAGAAAGACAGAGAAACTATTCAAGTTACTTTGCCTCGAGCGTAACGATGTTCTCTTTTGCACGATCGGTATTTAACACTCGAGTACAGTGCAAGGACGTAGAACGAGACAAAAGTGTCTCTTGTTGTATCTATCCATGTACGTATATTTGTATTCATATGTATATGAATATTAAATAGAATTAAAAAACAAAAAACATTTCTACATATATAGATATATATATATATATATATATAATATAATTTATACCGAAAACTTGTAACAGGACATTTATGTAATTTACGAAATTATGTATGCATGAGTTTTTTTTTTTGCTTCAAAATTATATTTTATAATAAATTCAAATATATATGCGAATATATTGTGAATTATTCGCAAACAAATTGTAACGTAGTTTATATCGATATATAATTTGCATTCAATTAAAATGTCAATCTATTTAAAATACGAAATTATGTATGCATGAATGTTTTTTTTTTACTTCAAAATTCTATTATTAATAAACGCATATACGAATATATTGAATATCATTTGAAAAAAAATTTTAACATAATTTATATGAATAATTTCGATTAAAATATTCATCTATATAAAATTAGAAATTATGTATATTCGAAGAAAGAGTGTAAGGTGTTGGTTTTATTTTTAAAACAAATTGATTAAGATAATAAATAAAAAATTCATCTTTCAAACGTATAAATTATTCGATTTCAAAATACGAATATCTAAAAAGAGAAAGGACATTACGTCGAAAGGAGAAATTGAAATCCTTTTTCTTTTTTTTGTTCTCGTAGAAAAGAATGTGAGAGTACAAAAAAAAAAAAAAGAAATACAATGAATGTCGAAACATACTTAAATACACGCCTACTATCATTCTATATTCAATTTATTGAATTGCCTAATAAAAATCCATGCAATTTTTACCATTAACTTGGTTAGAAAAAAACCGTATGAACATATTGGACAATTTGATGCTTTCATATTTTCATGAGTACTCTATATTCCATACTCGATAAATAATAATTATATAATAATAATAATAACAACAAAATTGTCGTTTATGTTGAATTTACAAAAAAATATTTTTTTTAAATACGCCTAGAAAAATTGAGAAAATGAATTTAGAAAAAAAAACAAGGGAATAAAACAACAAGAAAAATGAAGCAAAATAGATCGATCATTCTGTATCTGATAACGTTCTTTCGCAAGTTCCCCACGTGCCCACGTATCTAGTAACTTTTTTAAGAGTCTCCTAAACTAACGTGACCTCGGACCAATGACCTGACTTGGCCATATCGACGTCATCGCTACGATATCGTCAAGTTGTTGAATAACAACAACCCGAATGACCTCGAACAAAATTCTTCCCAAACCTTTAATTTAAATTATCAAAGGAGAGGTAAGGAGATCAAAGGAGTGAGCAAAAAAAAAAAATAAGAAAAAAAGAAAGTAAGAAAAAAGGAGGGGTGGGGGGCAAGAGTATAAGAAAAAAGGGGTGCATAATAAGAAAAAGAGACGGATACTCTCTCTTTCTCTCACTCTCTTCATGTTCTTTTCATTTGCTTATTTCCCTTATCTTTTACCTATCTCTTCTTCACTTTACTTTTTTCTCTTTCTTTTTCTTTTTTTTATTTCTCTTCTCCCTCTCCACCCTCCAGTAACTTCCATCCTCTTCTACATTCTTCTCTCTCTCTCTCTCTCTCTCTCTCTTTCTGTTATTCTCATTTGCTGCTTATTTCTCTTTTCTTTTATCTATCTCTCTTTTCATTTTTATTATATCTTTTTTTATTTCCCTTTTATTTTTTATTTCTCTTCCTTCTCTCTACCCCCATTAACTTCCATCTTCCTCGTCATTCTCTCTCTTTCTCTCTCTCTCTCTCTCTCTTTTCTCTCTCTCTTTTTCATTTTCTCTTTCTACGTGGAAACGTGGGCGTGGATGTAGGCGAGGTAAGCCTTCAGGGCCGGCAAGGCATCGACCGATCCAGCTGGACGCATCGTAAATCGTGACGGTTTCGTGTTCGTGAAGGTACGCGTTATGGTATACCCCGACCCTGGCCGATCCAATTTTTCCACCAGAAGTATGGTACTGAAGGGGGATCCTTTAGAGAATCATGCTTTTACATGTACGTGCATACATACGTGCATAAATATCTGTATGTGTGTGTGTATGTGTGAATCTGGTACGGTAGAGATTTGACCGATATGAGGAAATTTCCATTAATCCGTTCCCTCCTAACTAACTTCCCCCAGTTCCTATGTACATCGAGATAAATCTGCATCATTCTCTCCCCCTCTTCTCGTTTCAACTGGTTGCTCGTTTTTCTTCTTCTTCTTCTTCTACTTCTTCTTCTTCCAACTACTCTCTAAGTACCTTTCTCAATGTCTCCCGAGAATCGTCATTCAACTAATTTCAAAAAAGAAAAAGCAAAAAAAAAAGTAAAGGAAAAATACAAACAAAAATACAATCGAAAAAGAAAACGGGGTAAGAGAAAAAGGGAATTAAAAAAAAAAAGAAAAAAGGGCAAAAGCAAACGGTTAGAAGAAAGTAGTACTCGTTGATCCGTAATACGCCATCTTGGATCACTTTGATCGAACGAAGTACAACAAGAACTCGAGAGAAAGAATGGAATTCAAAGAATCTAACGGGGAAAATCGATGTCAAATTGAAGAACTTTGTTCTTTTGCTTTTTTTTTTTTTTTTTTCTTTTTGTAACTTGACAGAGAGACTGAACGCGAGTTGTAATAACAGTAAGAGGAGGAGGAAAAGGAGGAGGAGGAGGAGGAGGAGGAGTAGGAGTAGGAAAACGAAAGAAGGAGGAAGGAAGAAAAAAGAAAAAAGAAAAAAAAGAACAAATAAACGAAAGAGGGAAAAATTAAAAAGAAAAAGCATGGGGCCCTTTTCTTCTTCCTCGCGAACTTATTAGCGAAAGTTCGCCGGAACAAAGTTTCCACAGCGGACAAAAACGGTCCTTGATTCCTGTTTCCCGTTTCTCCTCTTCGTCCCTCCAACTCATTCCTCCCACCACCCCCTCTCACTCTCTCTCTCTCTCTCTCTCTCTCTCTCTCTCTCTCTCTCTCTCTCTCTCTGACTATGCCTGCGGCTTTCGAAAGCCCGTCGTCGTGCGATCGATGAATGCTCGTGTCGTCACATGAGGACCCTCCTTTAATACCTCCCTCAACCCCTCTCCCTCTCATTCTCTCTTTCTCTCTCTTTCTCTCTCTCTTCCCTTCTCTCCCTCTCATTAAAGCCGTCCGCTCGTCGCGCGCTACGCGGAGAGTAGCATCCTAATGCTATTTACACAAGTGCTCTGCCGGAGCGAAAGGGCGTACTACGTACGAAACAGTTCGGCGCAATGTCGACGTACCAATACTACTGCACTAACACATTTATATACATTATGCTTCGAAACTATATGTGTATCTCTCTGTTAAAACGGATGGTTTGTATGTGTCCTATGTATATGTGTATGGGCATTGGTATAGGTATAGGTATGTGTATGTGTATGTGTGTATGCATGAACATAGGTATGTGCAAGTATGCGAGTCTCTGTTTGCAAAAGAAAAGGGGGATTTAAGGCTAAATTTTCACTTTTAACATTTCCTCGTTAATTCCGTACTATCGTAAACAATTATGTATGTATTTATTTTCTAATAATCGAATTGTTTTTTAACATATTGAAAAATATCTTTTTCGAACGCGCCTACGTGGTAAATATTATTTCATTTGAATTCTTTTAAATTTAGTTTACATAAATGTCTGTCTGTCTGTCTATCTGGCTGTGTGTGTATGTTAAGTATGTACGAGTATACAACTTTCTGTTTGCAAAAGAAAAGAGGAAATTTCTGAATAAAATTTTCATTTTTAACATTTTCCCGTTAATTACGTTCTATCGTTAACAATCGCGTACTTATTTTCTAATAAATGGATTGTTTCCTAGCATTATTAATATATGAACATATTTTTGAACGTATGCATACGTGGTAAATGTTTTTTACCACATGGAATCTTTAATATTTAGTTATGAAATAATTATATCACTCTTATATTGAACGTTAACGATAACGATTTGATGTAATTACGTAAGCGCGTGGATGCGTGTAAAATTAAAAAAAAAAAAAAAAACAGAAGAAGCGGGGGTAGGCGGAGGGTGGGGTAGGGGTGGGGTGGGGTGGGGTCTGGTGGGTAAAGAAAACAAGAAATTTTATTCGATAGTACAAATAATGATTAAGATAAAAATAACTCGTAACATTTTATATGGGCCATCCTGTATAGAGATAGACACGGCCGTCGCAACTTCGACTTTACGATCTAACCAGATTGCGCAGTAATCCGTTATTTAAGCGCATTCGCATCGTTCCGACTTCGGTTTATAATCCCGCATCACCGTTGACGAATCTTACGACTTTAAAAGGCTTTTTTATTTTTATTATTTTTCTATCTTCCTAAATTTCATTTTAATTTTATTATTTAACTTTTTCACAGCTTTGCGTGTATGTGTATGTGTGTGTGTGTGTTACAAGATTATAAAATAATTTTCAACGAGATGTAAAGAGAGAGAGAAAGAGAGAGAGAAAGAGAGAGAGAGAGAGAAAGAGAGAGAGAAAGAGAGAGAGAGAGAGAGAGAGAGAGAGAAAATTCCAAACGTCTCGTAACCAACGTCATTCAGATTATCCCCCAACGAGTCACAGGGATGGTTTTAAACGTCATTATCTAACTTACAAATACGACCCTACGAATCTGAAATATTTCTTAGCACATATGCTTGCGCAAGTAATACTATTATACTTACTAAACGCGAAGCGACTAACGTAGGACGAAAAACGAAACGCCGACCTAGTTTTTCTAGCGTGCCAATGGCTGTCGATCGGCAGTAAGACATACTACTCCTAATTAAGAATGGTCTTTATTGTCAATTAGCTATCGGGAATTAGCGTTGATGCGAAAGGGGCAATTTTAGATGGTCTTAAAAGATTGCCTCTTTGCTGTTGGTTGCTTTTAACGTTTCTCTTGTTGTTAATTGTAAGTAACATGGAGAAAGGAAATCGATATCAATGGATATTAGGTATAAAAAAGATAAAGTAGGGGAAATGGGTAGAGGGGGTTGGCTGGGAGGGGTGTAAGGTGGGGAGGGAAAAGCTTAAACGAACGAATCGAATTTATTTCCAGTTTGATAATAATGATGATGATGATGATGATGATGATGATGACGACGACGACGACGAAAATGATGATGATGATGATGATGATGATGATGATGATGATGATGATGATGATAATGATGATGATGATGATGATGATGATGATGATGATGATGATGATGATGATAATGGTTCAAGATGGCCGACATGATGGCCGCCG
The DNA here is from genome assembly GCF_001313835.1 of Polistes canadensis. Taxonomy (NCBI): domain Eukaryota; kingdom Metazoa; phylum Arthropoda; class Insecta; order Hymenoptera; family Vespidae; genus Polistes; species Polistes canadensis. The sequence continues at coordinate 903,796 of NW_014569589.1, forward strand.
AGAAAAAGGAAGGCTGACTACTGACTGATTTGAATGATTTTCGCATACTCGATCACGCGAAGAACTCGAAGAAAAGGTGTTAGAGAAGCATAGTGATAGGACAAGAATGTTCCGATCGTCCGCTTAAATAATTTAACAGTGAACGTATATATACGTGGTACGTTGATCGACTCGTTATAAGCGGGTTGACAGGTCGGAGGTGGAACAGAGCCGGTAAAGCCGCCATTGCGTGGTGTATTAAAATGCAAATGATCACTGTCACCGACGGCGTTTGTCGCAGTATTTCCTCTCCTCCTTCTCTTCTCCGTTTTAAATCGCCAGATATTCCAGATAGAATCTACACCACCCCTCCGCCAACCTCCGCCACCCTCTCTATTTCTCTCTCTCTCTCTCTCTCCCTTTCATTTTCTTTTTTTTTTTTTCCTGAATCGTATACATAAACCATCGCGAAATCCCGAATGGTTTTCTTACGTATCATATCGAAGAAAAGGAAGATGACACGACGAAAAATAAAAGAACCAAACGAATTATTCCGATACTCGATAATCCGTCCTTTTTCTTTTTTCTATGCTTATGAATATATCATTTTAGATAATTTTTTTATATGTTAAAGAAATGTCGCATAATGTTAATAAAAAAAATTTTCTACCCACTAACACTTAATGACATAGTTATTTATTTTTAATCAAAAGGAGGGAGAAAGAAAGAAAGAATAAGAAAGACGAATGGAGATATTTGATAACGTTGCGAAATAAGTGAATGCTTCACGATCACGTATCAGGCGATAAAACAATTGTGTAGAAGACGGTGTGTATCAACTTTCTTAGATTCTAAGTTTTCAAAAGTTAGCAGAGTAGATGACCTAATATAAAAATAGTCTTCATATATTTCTACGCATTGTTGTCCTAAATTTACTTCGATAAAGCGAGTACGTGTTTTGAGTAATTGAGAACACGATGATAGGGGACACCATGTCGTTAATAATAATTTGAAAAAAAAAAAAAAGAAAAAGAAAAAATAAAAGTACAAGTATATAAATAAATGTGAAATACATATGGAGATAAAATATTACCTGCCAAAAAGGGGATGCCAAAGTTGCGAATCATCCGGCGAGTTGGCCGTCGAACTGACTTCCGGTTCCTGTTTGAGCAATCCAGTTCGTACCCTGAGTAATGGCGGATAGGGGCTGGAACGGCGATTGCTGGAGAGATCGATTGGCGCAGGCATCAGCGTGCCGATGGGCTTGCAACTAAGCTTGGGCCTAATTTGCGTACCGTTCCTTGTACCGTTGTTGTTAGCGTGACTCGATCCTTTGTTAACGCCGTTGCCGATCCTAGATTGGGATTGTCGTGACCTGGAGACAGGACCTTCTCCGTGATCGAGCACGTGTTGCAGATGACTCAACGATATCACTAATAAATCTGGATCTCTTAATAGATCCGGTCTCGTTAATGCTTCTGGTAATCTTAATTCTGGCCTCGAGGCTAAAAGTTTCGGAATTTCGGTAGCCGGGGCAGCGGCCAAAGCTGGAAGATAGTCACGTGGTACTAAAAGGGGATCAGGTATTAAATGGCCGGATGTTTCTATCAACTCTCTCAGTTGACTGGCCGGGTCTAAAAGTTTGTCCGTACTAGTAGACGTCGCGTAAGCCTCTTGATATTCCGCCGATTGCATTCTCGATCGTACCAGTATTTTGTGATAACCTGCTTGTTTTCTTAACCGATTAATCGTCCATTCGGCCGACATAGGTTTCTTCGCTGTATTACGATCGCTTATAAAGAGACTACTGTGAATATCACTATTCGACAATGGTCTTACCGAATTCTTCATCTCTTGATTTTGTACGTTAGAATGTTCTTGAAAAGTTCGTACAGTTCTACGCGTACCACCAACGTTGGATCTTTCGTTATCTTTGGAATAATCCGACCTAGGAATAGTAGTCGTATATTCGTTCGATCCAGGCTCGCATCGATTTGACGTACTTTCCCTAATTCTATCGTAATCTTTATTTTCAAGACAACTCGGGGACGATAAAATACCCTTTAAAGTCAAATCGTTTTTAGCATCCTCCGAACAGGACACCGAGCAAGGTGGGCTCGGTAATAGTCTTTCCAAGTACACCGAGGATGGCCTTTTGGAGGCAGGTGAACACGGAATACCACTGGGTTGAGGCGAAACCACGGTACCGCGAGATCTAAGTTCTTCGAGGACCTGTTCATCAAAGTGTTCCACGTCCTGGTACTTACACTTTGCTTGAGCTTCGCTACTACGACCGGAACCGTTCCATGCACTACCATCTGTACGATCCTTAACATTTTCTATCGGAGTATTGCGATCATCCTGATTGTTCCTAGAATTCGATCTATGAAAACAACCACTATCGACGCTATCAAAAACTAAAGAATCAACTTTTTGTCTTCTAAGATCTTCCAAAACTTGCGAATCGCAATCGTCTTCGTCGTCCTCGAGATCTCTCTCTTCCTCCTCCTCATGTGGGAAGTCAGTTTTTGGAAAATTAACAGTACTCTCTGGCGATTCCACTCTGTCCTTGGTTTTTGGTGAGGTCGAATTCGTCGTTGACTGTGAATTAGATACGTTGCGATAACGATAATTCGGTATGACGATCGACAAACCTGGAAGGTTTCGAGGTAAATTTAATGCTTGACCGCGGACATCGAACGATCTCGTTGTGGAGTAATCGATCATGGTACCTTTCAAAAGTCTTTCTACATTTTCTGCTTGACTATCGGGTGATCTGCTCGACGAGGAACTTTTCGATGAGGGTCTGGAGGAAGGTGGGTTTACATTTTTGGTTATTTCTTGAGGATGAGCTCTCGTTATGGAAACCGAAAGTCCTGGAGTATTTCTAAGAGCGTTCAATATCGTTGAACTACTAGTATAATCTATCTTCGTTGGTCCACCGGGTTCGCTGGGTGCTTCCTCGTTTATTTTTGATACGTTCATAGCTACATTGTTTTTCCATTTATGAAGGAGAGAATTCGATTCAGATTTGGAACGACTAATGCCACCGTCAGCTTCTGCCACTTTGCAAGATTTGATATCGATACTACTACTACTACTACTATTATTATTATTATTATTATTACTACTACTACTACTACTACTACTATAATTTTTGCAAGCAACAAAAGTTGATTCTTTTGATAAATGATTTTTTCTTTCGTCGAGATTCAAATTGCAACGATCGAGTATCTTCTCCTCGTGTACTTCTAATTGATCACAATCATTAATATTATCATTATTTTCAACATTTTCCTTTTGATAATTGGATATAAAGTCTGTCCTTGATTTATTTTTTATTACCGCACTAGGTAAGGCAGGATCCAAGTCTTTGCTCTTCTTATCGCTAATTTTCTTTTGATATACGTTCTCGCTCAAAACTAATTCGAAAGTTTTGTTAGAGTGCATCGGTAAGTCGGCACTGGGCGTGTCGGTTGCTAAAACGGGTGAGGCTGTGGCATCTATCATATTTAATATGTCTTGAATACCCTCTTTATTTTCTCGACATTTGTTCCTATCGTCATTAATCTCTTCTTCCTCTGGTTCCTCCTCCTCCTCCTCTTCGTCCTCCTCATCATCGCCCTCATCTTCTTCGTCTTCCTCAGCGTCGATATCTTCATTTCGTCTTTCGTTGTTCAATTCTTTGTCCACCCCTCTATTCTTCTCGTCATCGTTGCAAGTGTCACCGACTTCCTTGTGACCGTTCAGGATCTTATCACTCCTTCGTAAGAGAACATCTCGATGATCAGGTAGCTGAGATAAGTGAAGATGTTCTAGGACTACTCGCGGTTGAAAGTGTATGTCCTTTTGCAATCTTTCGAGATTGCTTTTACCGTTGGTATTCTTCAAATTCATAGATCCAAAGGACCTAGCCTTTTTTCTCCCGTCATCTTGGTTGTCGTCTTGCTCTTCGTCTTCGGTTTCATCCTCATCATCATCGTCGTCATCGTCGTCGTTTTCCTCCTCCTCTTCATCCTCCTCCTCTTCTTCCTCCCCCTCCGAACAGGAGACCCTTCTTCGATTCCTTTTCCATTCCGCGCTACTAACTCGTACTCCATTTTGAAGATTTTCCAACGGGTAATAATCCTGAGAATATTTCTTGTCTTTCAAAAAGTCATCGTATCTACGCTTCTTACCGATACTTTCTTTATCGATTATTAAATTATTATTTATGCTAGTTGCGGTCACGGTCTTCCCATTTTCCTTCTCTTCGTTCGAGTTTGAACTCGACGACGTGCACGCCGGTGTAATTTTCTTTTCTTGATTCGTACCGAGACCGGTGGAATACATGTTGGATGCCGTTCTCGGTATCGAACGCCATCCTTGCGCAGTCTTCGTCAATTTTATGCGATTTCTCTTGTCATAATCCTCACATCTAACCTCGACTATCCTCTGTTCTCTTTGAGACGCCCAGAGGAATATCGGATTGACCTTTGGTCGTTTTTCTTCCAATTCCTCGGAAGGCTCCTTCCGAGCGTGTTTTGGATGTTTCTGATGATGATGATGATGATGATGGTGATGATGATGATGGCGTCTTTGACGTCGGGGCACTGTGCCCCGTGCAGGGGCCCCGCTCATCACTCCATGCAAAGAACGGTAGTTACCCCGCCACTCCTCCAGCAAATTTTGACTAAAACTCACCAGTATTCTACCGTTACTAGACTTTTATACAAATTTCTTCCCTCTAATCTCTTTCTCTCTCTCTCTCTCTCTCTTTCTGTTACTCGCTTTCTTTCTTTCTTCCTTTTTTACTCTCGCTCTCTTTCCTTTATTTTTCTCCTATCTGCGAAATATAATAGCACTATATAATCCTATTCTTTAAACACTTTAACAGGCACTATTATTCGAACCTGTTTATACCTAACTTTTTGCACAACCTTACTTGTATATCTTCCTAAAAAGAACTTTGAATATTCTTATTATCAAAAAGTACAACGTATTTTATAAAGTCTCAGGTTCTTCTCATATCATAAACTACTTCTAAACAAACGTTCTTCTTGTTATCTACGAAGAATGCTGACATTTCCCTGAAAACTCGTTCACCAATGGGATCGCGCGCATCCGTCAGTTGGACATCGATTTAGCCTTCTTGTACCAATCGTTTGTTAGTCGTTCGGAGATTCGGTGAGCCGCATGTGCAAAAGTCAATGACCTATCATTGATCTTAGATCGAATCAGCTATTTCGTAGCGATGATATCGTGGCAAATGTTGCGATCGTTGTATTTGTGTTAAAACTAAAACAATCATCTCCATCGAATAAATTGATAGGAATCGTTTTGGTAACCTTGCCGTTAAACACCACCTCTTCTTTCTCTGTTATGCACGAGAAAGTTTCTTGTTCTTGTTGTTCTTCTTCTTCTTCTTCTTCCTCTTCTCCTCTACGAGGAGTTCGTTGACATCCGGCAGAGCGTTGGAGCGTTTCAGAGAACGATGTACTTCCTATGGTACTATAACTTTCCAGGTATACGCCAACGTTACTGATGATGTTGCTGTTGCTGCTGTTGCTGTTGCTGATGAGGTCGGCGACGTTCATCTGGCTGCTATCGAACCGTGACACGTAGACACAACACAAGAAGAAATAGAATTAATAGGAAGAAAATTAACGAGAACGCTAACGTCGATCTTCATCGAACTTATTATTATACGACGTCGATTTGCATCGAGCTTTCGGCGTCGACTCCGTTCAAAAAGAGATAGAGATAGATAGATAGTTAGATGGAGTGAGAGCGAGCGAGAGTGAGCGAAAGAGAGAGAGAGAGAAAGAGAGAAAGACAGAGCTTGCAACTGGCAGCACTGTGTTCGACCAATTCACCTCAGCCCAAGCTCTTCTTCTTCTTCTTCTTCTTCTTCTTCTTCTTCTTCTTTCTACGGTTAAGGTATTTACTAGCAATAAAGCTAGCTCGGTACCGAGTAGTACCAACTCCAAGAATCCCAAATAATTTTCTTTTAAAGATCCTACGTACAATAGTATTATTTTTATTTTCTTTTTTTTTTCTTTTTCAACTCTATCTCTCTCAGGTTTGTACCTGGAAGAAAATAATTTAGCAATGAGTCGGAGAATTAACGTTTTATTCGAATTCAGCAGCGTGCTTTTACCTACCTATTTTTTTTTTTTTGTTCGAAATAATCTAAGATTGTAACGCACTCACGTTGTCCTTGACCTTTAATGTTTAGATATTAAATTATTCGGAAGAAAATTTCACGCAGAAGGATTGTCATCTATGACATAACTAAGTGAGATACACAGATACCGGTTATACATTATTACGCACGGTCTCACTGCCTGGGAGCTACTGACTGTGCCTCCTTGTTGCCTTCCTCGTCACCACCACCACCCCCACTTTTACCACCACCACCCCCGCTCCGCAGAATCATGATACAGGGACGTCTCTATTCTCGGCACCTCCTTCCTTCCGTCATCTTTTCTTTTTTTTTTTCTTCTTCTACTACTTCTTCTTCTTCTTCTTCTTCTTCCTATTCTACTTTTTTACATTGCTATCGACTTTGTACTACTTGTTAGATAAGTATAAAACAATACCGACAATCTCTACGGACTGTAATTATATAAAAAAAAACACAATCTGATAAAAATGCATTTCAACGTATTTTATATTCTAATTTTATTCATTCAACCGACAAAAACGTCTCTTATTTGGATTGCTAATTTAATCTTTTCATTTCATTCTCAATAAATATCGACCGTTTTACATATAATAATATAAAAGAACAAAAAAAAAAGGGTATTAAAATCTTACTTTGATTCTATTCTATATTAACACGTAATATTCATTCGACGATATGGATTAACGATAAAAATTAATATACAACATGTATATTGTTTAGGATTTTAAATAGATATACATTTAATGTTTAGTTAAATTAGCTTTGTTAATTAATAAGTTAGTAAATTAGATATGTTTGATAAATGAATAAGGATAAAAAAAAATCTATAAAATAAAGATGTCATTAGGGTAACGTCGGAGTTCACGGAAAATTCCGTTTGCGAAATGTCTCAAGGCGACGAGGCGTCTTGGGTCGATACTGTCTTCTCTCTACCTACACCCCTCTCACCCTTTTACCCTGCAGGCAGCCCTCCGCTCACGGCCGGAGCACCGACCATGGAATGAGCCGAATAGGAGGAGTAGAAGAGATAGATAAAGAGTAAGAGAGAGACAGATGAAGAGAAAGAGATGAAGAGGAGGAGTGAAGAGCTTGGAAAGAAGGTTGGAAAGGGAAGGAAAGGGTGGAGGGAGCGGGCAGGGTGGCGGAGGAGAGGTAATGCAGGAGGAGCGTGAGAGAGAGAGAGGGGGAGCGCCGGAGGAAGAATTGTCGAGGGGAGGGAGGAGGGTTACAACCTGTATATATGTGCATATACATAGTATATGTGTACACCGTATATACAGTGAAGGTAAATTCAATTATAATGGCGTCAAACGGCGTAGCATGTTTGGACGATTTTGTTATTACCATTCCTATTCGAATTGTATGTACACAGAGTATTTCTCTTTTTTTTTTTTTTATTCTTTTTTTCTTTTTTTTTTTATCTGATCGGATTATATTTTTTTTTAATGATGGAAAAATGAAAAATAAAATAAGGTTGGAAAGAAAATAATATAGGTATTATACAGAAACGTCGTCTTCTACACTTTTGTATATGTGTATGTATGTATGTATGTGTTCGTATTAAAATTATGCTTATGCGAATAGTGTTCGTATAATGTGACTTTAACAAGTGGCACAAAAAAGAAGGATTGTCTAAAATATTATCGTTCGAGACTGACACTGTTTTTTTCTATTAAAAATTTATGTTTATTGCATCACGAGTCTAGGATGGTCACGTTAACTTGTTTTTACATTTAAATTGTTTCTTTTAAATAGGTAGAGCTAAAGAGAGAAAGGGTGAGAGGAAGGGAAAGAGGAAAGAACAAATACGTATATAGATGCGTTAAGTGACTAAATGAAGGAACTGAGCTTCGAATTCACCCTACGCTTCTCCTCCAGGAAGAAGAAAAGAAAACAGAGTGTTTTTATGGTAGGGAGGATTTTTACGATGGAAGACTAAAAAAAGGAAGATTTATTATAATTAATGAAATAATTGGAAAAGAAGAAGAAAGAAAATTGGCCGAATGTAAGATGTTAGATGCATCTTTAATAATGGCTACTATAACGTTGATACCGGTTTCAAATGAAACTTCGTACTTCCGGTTCTTTTCCATTTTTTGGTAACGAAAACAACATGTTCTCGTTGTCCTTGTCATTGCCGTTCTCCTCCTCAACGCGTTTCTTTTTCTTTTACTTCTTTTTCTTCTTTTTCTTCTTCTTCTGCTTCTTCTTCTACTGCTTCCTTCAGTTTTTTTTTTCTTATTTTTTTCATTCCTTCCTTATACGCATTCGCGGTGTTCGTGGGGCCGCGAGGTGAGCTGCACAAGGTCACGTGGACTTCGTCCACCATTGAACGAATGTACTTCACATAGAAGGGAGACGTAACTAAGCGAGACCAAAGAACGCACAATACTTGCGATTATTTTATTCTTAAGATAGCCGATATGATACGTTCCTGAGTATATTTAGAAATAATACTATATATTTTCTTTGAACAAACATCTCCTCGAAATCCATTACTGTTAAATCGATTTTTCCAAGGGACGCGCCTGTTTTGTATTTACCAGTCGAAATTCGGGTCGATTGATTTGTCGAACAAAATTATTAATTGTGGTAAACCTTTGTTTTTGTTTGTTGTTTTTTTTTCTTTTCAAATTGTTTGCGTTCCTTTTGAAAATCAATGCCTCAGATCATCGATGTTACTTAGGTAGGTAGTGATAAAGTCGGTTATATGGCTTCCATCAGGTAATCTGAGGGAGTCAATGTAAGGAATCACAAGAGTGTATCTGGATAGTGATATAAGATACACTAGGACAATTACGATACAGTTACCATACGGTTTTTATTCTCTTCTTATCAAAGACATTTGAATATATTTGCATTTATTGCCTAATTAAAATTCATTATTCTAATGTGTGTTGTATATAAATATTGATAGTTTTCTTTTTTTTTTTTGTAAAAGCAAGGATACAATGTATTTGAATAAACAATTTTTTATTTAACGATAATACTTTCAATTTTTTATACATACTTACAACTTAAATATTCCAATAATAACAACTTCGCGAATTAGAATTACAATATAATCTATTTTAGATAACACACAAGAGAGCTCTGTATTACCGATCGATAAAACTTTAAAGTTTGTCGCATTGTATCCTAGAGAGCGGACTGATTCATAAGAGACAATAGGAAATTTTAAAATACATAAACCTCACGATAATAAAAAATTTTATACATAAAACAAATTTAATTCTATACAAATAATTAATAATTAAATGTCTTGTGAGAAATTCTCCAAGTGCATGTATCGTCTATAATCGGACATACTTTGTAAATCATTCATCAAGAACTTTATCTAAGGGGTGGGGGTGGGGTTATTTATTTTATCCTAGTTATGTATAATTAATCCTAAAAAAGGGATGTTTAAAAAAACCTGTAACTTTTCTCAAAAAAGAATGTGGTAAATCTGATTTATCAAATCACTTTCTTGCTGTTTTTTCGAAATTAAATGAAACAGAAGACTTGCAAAATTCAATTTTGAATTTCTGATTTTTTTTCCACGGAAACCACCAGTAATTCTGGAACAATAGCTTACTTACGTCACCGAAACTACGTCATTGGATTTTTAAGTATTCGAGTCATCGTCTGGCTAACCTTTTCTCCTTCCAATTCTTTTTAACAATGTTCTATATATTCTAATTTATGTATTTAAGCAAATGCTAATCATTAGATTTTATAATAGTTTATGTCATTGATTTATAAAATTCAGACATTATTCTTAATCAATTTTAATATCCAAAGTTCACACTTCAAAAGTGAACATGCAAACGAGAAATAGATTTTTCCGACATCTTAAAAAAGCGTAGTCTTCATTAAAGTCTTTTGTTTTAACATGAAGTATTGTTCAATAATATCGGTTAAGAATTACGTCCAAATTTTGTGTTGGCGTAAATACTGTTTTCGACATTTTTAACATTGAAACGTTTTATCGTTATTACGTCAATGGCTAAATTTATTATACAGCGTTTAGTTCTTCTCGATGATTATTTAAGGAATAGGAGTCTTTAAATACTTTGTTTTCATCGAATTCGAAATTTAGAAGAGGATGTGTAATATAAGATCCAATTTGGATCTGATAACTTTTTGAATCAGTTTTATCATTAGAACGAGATAAAAAAATAAAAGGAAAGATGAAAACTATTCAGTGAGTCATAGGGGTATTCATACCCTGCTCCCACTGTAAATTTAAAATAATTGATATTTGCTTGTAATGCAAATCTTAGAAATTCTAACACATAGAAATATATTTTAGAATTATTCAACTTTCAAACTGATATCAATTTTATTGCAGAATAACATTTTATTGTTAAGGAAATATAATTTTACATTAAATTTATATTAAATTATAAAAAATTGATCTCACTAGAGAGTATTTGCATTTAGACATAAGATATGATGAAAATACAATGATTATTTTTCTAAATTGTACTTTAATAATAGTTGGTTTTTTTTCGAATTTTTAAAATACTTTTTAAACGATTAAGCATATATCGTGAGGCTATTTTTTTTTATCAGTTATATACAATTGCACATATATTAATAATAAAATGTTCATTTATAATAAAATTTCTATTAATTTCAAAGTTTTATAATCCTAAAATATGTTTCTGTATATAAGAGTTTAGAAATATTGTGTTACAAGAAAATATTAATCGTTTTTTAATTGAAAACGGGGTAATACGAATATTTCTGTAACCGTCAGTGTATTTGAAGAAAAGATCAACAATTTTACGTGACAAAATTACATAATTAATTTGATAATAAAATTTACGATGAAATGGACATTTTTATGAAGTAAAAATCTTATATCAATATTCAAATCATATGTTATTTTGAATAAAGAAAAGAAAAAAAAAAAGAGTATACGTAAAATTAAGAAAACACGGAAGAAATTTCGAACTGTTCGTACATATATATATATATCTATGTCGATTAACTCGAACGATCATAATAACAAACTTGCCTGCAATGATTCTCAAAATATACTATTGGACCATGATCTCGGACCAAACTCTTTTCCTAGAATTGAATAAATATTGAAGTTAACATCAAAATCTAAATGTTTCTCAAGAATTAATTTACTTGATATTACTGGTTACGTTGTAAACTAGACACAAGTAAACGATTTTTTGCTTTACCAAGAATACAATTTTACCCAATAAAAAAATATAATTATTATCAATAAACGTAAAGTATTCACAACAGTAGTCAAGGACTTTTCCTCCTACAGAGATTTCCTGTATTGATATCGTAACACCAATCTTTTATAGTCGGTAATGATGATGAAATATACGAAGAAAAAAAAAATGTAGACAAAAACAGACAATGCGAGAAAAAAAAACAAATTTAATTTTCAAATCAAGATAGACGTTTAAATGCATGACGTGGGTGGAAAGCGCGCGTGACAATTTATGAAAACAATTTTTTCATTTGACGTCTTATTAATAATTTTAATGTATAATATATATGTATCTACGTAATACTTAATACATACTTATAAATATATATAATAAAATTAGATGAGTCAACTGGGAGCATTGAATATTTTGATTATCTTCTATACGATACAATCAAAGTTTTATTCATTTGGTATTAAAAAATGTGAACAATTATCAAAAAAATTTGACATTAAACTCGAAGAAAAAAAATTGTAATTATAAAATTATCATAACAAAACAAAATCATCGAGAGAGATTGTTTTGATACAATAAAAGTTTTTGATAATTTCTCTTCTTAATAAAATAAAATTAATTTTCAAAAAGATCTGATATATTAAACTAACATAAGAGGGAAAAGAGTTGACATTATAATTATTCTAAAAATAAAATAAGGAAAAGATGATAAAATCAAATTGTTTATAAATTTGTCGTGTATAACAAATATGCATTTATGCTATCATTTATAATTTGATGAAAAAAATTTGTATAATTTTTCAAAATGTTGACAAAATTATTAAGAAGAAAATTTAGACTTTTGGAAAATCGACATTTTTGTATATAAATTACAATTTTAGAAAAAATAAAAAGAGAAAATAAATAAGGAAAATATTATTCAGTGATATGCATCTTATGCTTTGAAAAATACATCTTTGTGGTATCTACTCTTACACGTTGATCATTATTCACATCTTAAGGCATGTGACCAGTTTCTTACCAACCGTGGATCTGTAAACTACGTGTATCGTGTTGTTTAGCGCGCTATCGTCATGAACTAACAATTAATTGATTATCCAGCTATAATATATTACATATATTATTTAATAATTTATAAAAAGTTAAATATGTTGAGAGAAAATCTTAAATGATCATACAAAAAGTATCTACTTTTCAATTATTTCACAAAAACCATTCGTAAATCATTAGAGAACTAACAATAAATCTTTGCACATACGTGTTACATCCGTGTTTTCAAACGACATATTGGATCTATAGATTACATGGTTTCATTGATCTTTCTGGTGTTGCATAAACAAATTTGTATGTGAACGCATCTTCGCAAACATTAACAAATCTTTTTTTTTTTTTCTTAATGTTAGAATGTTTTTGATAATTGATGATTTATTTTATTTTGTTTATTCTTTTTTTTGATAATTTATTTTTAAAAATTCAATGTTAACACAAACGAAATAATTTATTTGCGAAATTCGAATATATGTATGTACATTTAGATAATATATCTGTGTTTTATTTTTATCTTATAGAAAATATTATTGACGCATACCTGATTTGTTTTGCAAATAACTAGCGATTATTTTAATTATTTTACAATTATTATTATTATTACATAGAGGACTGTTTGATGAGAATTATTCTTAAGGAAAAATATATATATTGTGCTCGTCCGGAAACCGCAAATGCTGATAATCCTAGAGACATATCAGTGACATTCAGAAACATATACGAACGATATCGAGAAATAAAACGAAAAGCAAAGACAAGATAAAACATCATTTATTTGGTCAATATTTTTTCAACATTTTTAAATAATATTTTGTTCGATAAATTGTCGGTAAATGTTAATATGTTTCGGTAATATTATTCGGGGTATAATAAATAAATACTAATCATTTGTACAAAATATTCACAATTATTGATATTAATTCAGTGTAATTATCATTTATATTGGATCATAATATATTATAATTAATATCGATAATTTATTTACAATACTGATCAAAAATATTGACAAATATTAATCGAATAAATAATAGCTTTAAAAAGTAAAATATCTTAAAATTTTTTTTCTACCATTATCGAAGTATCAACTTGACAAAAAACATGTGCAGCATTATGCGTAACGTATCTTCATTGCTGCCCTTTTTTATCCTAAGTCTCGTTTTAATATCGAGAGTGATTATTGTCGAGAGTACAGTGCCACTCATTCATTCCATTCCATTGGTATGTTAATTTAAATTATTACAAAATTGAAATTCAATAATAAATATAATACACGGAATATATAAAAAAAATAAGTACGCAGTATTCGAGTTTGTAGATCATTGAATGAGATTTTTATTACGAAATTGCTATCGATTTACATTTATATTGATAGAACGACATTACATTTCCTTATGAAATTTAAATTTATTTTGCAAAGTAATTTTTTCTTTCTGAGACATTTCAATAAGTAAATAAATACATTAATACATTTTAATTGTGTTGTTATTTCTTTCTTTAACAGAAAAATGATACGAATATACCAGAAGAATACAAGGATCTACCAATAGTAGCACAATGTTGTCTGGTGAATCAAATTCTATTTCGAGATGAAAATAAGGGTATGGAGATATGCGTTTCTTTGAACTCATTCGAGCAACCATTCTCCCCATATTTTCATAAATCTAATTCATCTGGTATATGGAGTTCAGGGGAAAAACAAGATAGTTTTGTTGCACTCGTTGGTTATCCTTGTCATTATGGCAGGTAATTTTTGAATTTACAATAAGTAAGATAATAATAATATATTTTTTTTATACAATAAATAACTTTGACAAATTTGCACGATCATTTCCTTCGGTTTGTACGATAATATCAATAATCAACAAATAATCCGATAAGTGTTGGTTATAAAATAAAAAATGAATATTTACGATAAGCGTAATAAATGTACTCGTTTATCTTAATTGTCATCTTATTCATGGATTAAAAAAAATATGTGAATAAAAAATAAATGAAATTTATTAGAAGACAAATATTCATCCTAAACGTCATCTTTCGTGTATCTTTCTTCCTTTCTTTCTTTGCTATTTCTAATAGAATATTATTTTTAAAATCATTTGTATGAAAAAGAGAGAATTTATTTAACAGCTTATCGATAATTGGTAGAACAAATTATCACAGAATATCATCAAAATTGATTTTAACCTTTAGCAAAACCTTATCGATGTGTACTTACACGTTCAATTGATGTATGAAATCCTATCGATGTATCAATATGTATCTAAATAATCTACCATCTATTAAAAACAAGTTTTTATATCAAAAATATATATATATATATTCACAATTGTTATCATAATTTATGATAGACCAGACGTTTTTCTTTCTGATTTTTTAAATCTCACTTTTAACCGATTATGAATTACGTTTATTCGTTTATTTATATAATTCTTGTTACAGTTTTAATTTAAATGAGAGAAACAAAACCTATTATCTTTTATTTAATGGCTCGATATATTATCCTTCGTATAAACCTTCAATGCTCATGCCTGGTAAAGATTATTGCATGGAATACGTTCCTGAATTAGGATTGCTAATTAGAGTATGCTTTTCAGAAGGTATAATATTATACATTAAATCATTTCTAAACAATTAAGAATTAACTTTACCTTCAAAATACTCAAATACACACTACCTTTTGCTTTATAATTTCAGATGTTAAAGTAATGAAAGCCAAGCCAGAAAATTTGTTTAGCATTATCGGACTTTTAACATCCATAATACTTCTAATCCTCACCATACTAATTTATTTAATAATACCAAAATTGAGAGACATCTATGGACGTGTAATTTGTCATTATTGTGGATGTCTTGCAATGGCGTTTATTATTCTAACGATACTGCAACTTGATGGTGCACGTTGGAATCGTTACACGTGTATGATTATAAGTGAGTTTAAAAATATAATCAATTTCAAATTAGACCAAGTTTCATTTTTAACAACGTTCGAAGCAATAATTAATTAAATACGAAACTCATTGATCTCTTTTTCCTATTCTGGAGTAACGTCATTTCCTATTACGTAGAAATACCACCTTATTAATAATTAATTAATAATTTATTGATTGTAAATCATTGATTTTTACAGGCTACGTCATCCAATTCTTTTTCCTTGCCACGTATAATTGGTTGAACGTGTTATGCATCGTTACAAACAATTTCATACGAAATTATGTTAATCATGCATTGATTCTCCCAAAAACAAACAAAGCATTCTTCTTTTATTATTCCTTGTGTGCATGGGGCTCTTCAAGTATCCTTGTCATTGCAGACATATGTCTTAATCTCAACCCGATGAAATTTAGTACAGAAAGTGAAAGCTGTTGGATTGATTGTAAGTTGACAGACATATTATTAAATCTTTAGTTACTAACGGACTCATATACGGATCGTCTATGCAAAGGCATCAACTATCGATCCATATTCGAGTCGTACCAAAACATGTAATAAAAATAGTATTAAATATTAGGTCTACTGGACAATTTTTTCACATTTCAGACATGAAAAAATGTAATTTTTATAATTAAAACGAACAAACTTTTCGATAATCCTAATATAATTTATATTAATGTGTTATTATCTTCAGGACTTTAACTATACGTGCAAATATTTGATTATATTTTATTATTAATTCATTTGCTATAACATTTTTCGTAAATATTATATTTAAAACTATTTTTTTTGGAGGGGGGAGGGGGATTTTCAAACGTCAATATTATTTTCTTATATTTTATTTATTTTTATTTACCATTTTAATATTTTCTAACAATAGAAATTTTTAATCCTGAAGAGATTATTAACGTATTAATACGCGATAAATAAATAATTTGTATGTTTAATTGTAATAAAATTTCAGCGGACATCAAGTCGACGACGTTCTACTTCTTCCCAGTGTTAATATTCTTAATAAACAATTTAATAGTTTTTATCTTCACTGGGATAACGATAAGACGATTCAAAAATGATCTCAAAATCCGACTGTTGACCAGAAATCAAATATGCGATCGACAGGATCAAAGGATGCTTTGTATTCTCAATATAAGCCTAATGGCACCCGTAGTATTATTTTTCTTTATGGCATTTACTTGGGCTTTGCAATTTATCACTTGGAGTAATAACATTAATTCATTCAATTGGTACCCTTTGAATTTAGTTAATGCAGTCCATGGTTTCTTTGCGTTCGTCATTTTCGTACTTCGTAGGCCAATACGAGGTTTGATTTGGGATAGGATACAAAATCTTCATAATAGTCAAAGACAAACACCTAGACAGACAAGCATTTATAATCATTTTATTCTACACCCTTTAAAAATTGGAAACTAAGATTCACGTTACCTGATCGAATGATTTACACCAGGGCATCTAAAACCTTTCCAATTTTTATTAACCCTTTTATACCAACCAATATTTTTGCGATCTTAAATATAGACTCTGTAATATCTTCTGTTTACTATCATAAACTCACGAACGTACTATACATGTAACGTTGCCAAACAGGTTTTGAATTCATTTTCGGCCATTGTGTATACCAGGAATTTTTTAATTACGCGACCCCATATGGGATCGTAATATAAAATGGAGTCATATCAAAAATACGTATTAGAATAATAATATGTTAACAAAATTAAAACTTTCAGCTTGTACATATGTATGTATCCAACATTTTCGACTAGTAGTATAAATGATACGAATTGTATGAAGATTATTTGATATTATATAACTAGTTACTATACACGTACATGATTTTCACTTAAATTCGATAACGAACTAATGGAACAAAGATTAGATTCTCAACGAAAGATCTCAAATTTGTGATCAAGGTATTTGATTGGCTGTTATCGAAATTATACTTCTTTTATTTATTTGTATTTCATTGATAGAAAGAAAATGTTGTTGTAGGCATTTTCTAATTTACATTTTTTGAAAATTTATACGATTTTACTTTATCTGCTCTCTAAAAACAAATATTACACAATTAAATCTGTAATGATACATTTTTATGATGATTAAGATGTATTTATTTTGTATAGAATGTATTTTATAAGGAACAGTTATAACTTAATATAAATTATAAGACCCTCGAAATATCGGCGCGTTTGCCATGGGCAAAAAGGACGATTATTTTGAGACCCTCATCAACAGATGGGCCCAAATGTTAAATAATGTTATTTAGTTTTATTTTTAGTAAAATGATATCTACAATTATTATGATTATGATTATTATTACTACTATTATTTATCTTTTATGTATGGGTAAAAGTAAATGGTTTGGGAATTCCCATACAGCTCACGGTTTCTTTTGCGTTCGTCATTTTCGTACTCACCAACAGAGAGCCGAAATATCAAACGTGTAATTTTATTTTATTTTTAATCAAATGATGTCTACAATTATTATTATTATTATTATTATTATTATTATTATTATTATTATTATTATTATTATTAATTATCTTTTATGTATGGGTAAAAGTCAATGGCTTTGGGATTTCCCATCAAGAGGGATCCGAAATATCAAACGTGTAATTTTATTCTATTTTTAATAAAATGATATCTATAATTATCTTCTTATGGGTAAGATTATACCGAAGGTGTTAAATTTATTTCTGAAGAAAAATTCAACGCAACAACGTTAACAAAAATAAAATATAATCGAATTTTAATGAATGAAAAATATACGAGTGTAAAAAATAGACTAAACAGAATTATTATCGAGTAATACGCGATTCATACTTATTTCTTTTTATTCATTGCAATATAATTTGCATAATTGCATAAATCTTCAAATGAAAAATAAACGGTGATAACGATCAAAAAGGTAGAAAAAATAATAGAAGATCCGTAAATTTGAAACTACGACGACTAACTAGATAGTATTGTATCATCTTAAGTATATGAATCTCTATGAGTGTGTGTGTATATGTTGAGTAGGTTTCTTTAAGTATACGTAGGAACGATCTCAGGCACCAATCGATAAAACCTTGAGAGTCTTGAGGAGTCTGGCCAGTGCCTTCCCAGACGTGGATCTGTAAACTACGTGAAATCAAAGTCTTTGACGTGTTTCAGTGCGTCATCGTCAATTCAATTTCAATATAGAACAATACGTATTTAAAATTACTCCATATCTAACACAATAAGTTATTTGCGTATTGCGCGTATGAAAAAAATTCGAATCGCGGAAAGAAAAAATAAGAGTACTTATTTAAATCCTATAAAAAAAATGCATGCCGTTCTTTAACTTTTTCAACGATTGTTTAAGTTTATCAGAAACATTCCAAAAATCGTTTGAAAATGACTCATGAATTTACTAGAGCAGCACGTGCGTTTAATTCAAAGTTTTTATTTTCTTGTCTTCGATCAATAGAACTATTCCTCCTTCGATCTTCCTACTCCGATCTCTTTTGATCTTAGTAGACTTATGAAAGTAAATAATTTTTCTTAAAATAACAGAGAAAGTCGAGTCGATTGAAAAAAAAAGAAAAAAAAAAGAAAAAAAAGAAGAAAGAAAAAACCCACGTGTTTTCCCATAAATTAAATTATTCTCTAAATTGGACTTCAGTTTGTATTTTTGATTTCTTAAACGAACGGATAAAAGTATTGGTCAGATTTCTGGGTTAGCGAACTATAATTATTCGTTCCTTTCATTTCTCACGAAATCAAATTCCCGGAATTGTTCGAACATTCTTGGAAGAGATTACCCACGCCAAATCTGAAGAAAGATGAAGTCATTAATTTGTAGTTTATGAACGTACTTTCCAATCATCATCTGAATGAAACGAATAGTCGCGTTCGAATGTGTTTGAATCTATTCGTGAATATCCAAGAAGACTTGTGAACAAGAGTGTGTGTGTGTATTCGGGTGTGGGCGTGGGTGTGTCAAATTATTATTATTATTATTATTTAACGAAACGTGTATATAAAAAAATGAAGGAGGATACTTGACGGACAAGTAACTTGTCAGCTGAAGTGTTCATAATTACTAGTCAAGTATAAAATTTAATGGAAAAATTTGTGCACGTTCATTCAAATATCCAGTAAATCGTTTTAAAAGCAAACACATATTTCTAATCACGTTTAGAAAGAATATTTAAGCCTTGACAAAGATACTAAAAATAAGTGAAATAACTTGGAGAACAAACAAAAGGTGTAACTGCGTACGTTGATTGAAAAAAAAAAAGAAAAAGAAAAATAGGAAAAAAGCAATAAATATTCTTCGACGAAGAAGCAATATGCCAATCGTTCGCAAACGACAAATGGTTTTGGTTTTTCGACGTACCAAGCACGAAACTTGTATAATTTCTTTAAATATTCCTCGTAACAAGTGACAGAAAATTTGGATGTTACTGTTTATTTAATCGGAAGAAAATCAAATTAAAAATCAAAATGTATCGAAGTAATTGTTTGGTGAAAAGAAATGTATGCAGAATCATGGATAACTCGTGTTCGTTAGTACCTCTCGTCTTAAAACTTCTTCTAATCTCAAGACTGATTATCGTCGAGGGTTCAATGCCTGTCATTTATTCTATTCCACTGGTATGTTCATTTTATTTATTTATTTATTTATTTATTTATTTATTTATTAACAGAAGTGGCACCCTTTGACACATACATAAGTTGGATAAATAGTATTAGAGGATAGAGAACAGAAAACGAAAAATTGTAAAGACAAAATAAAAAAAAAATAAAAAATCTTAATTCAATGCTATAACGTATTATGTTTGTTATAAAGGTCAGTTTTGCATGGAATTTTATCGAGTTCGATTTTTTATTGTTTTCATACAATACGGTTCTCACGTATGTATGAGTACTTAAACGCGGCACAATACAGAATGAAATATTTATAACGGGAGCGTTATCGATTTACATTTATTTTCTCGTAGAAACATTTAAAGCATTTATTTTTAATCAATCTTCGGCGAAGTAACTTCGTTGAAAAAAAAACCCCTCGAATAAAATGTAATTTTAAATAATAATTCTCATTTAATATGTTTTTCTTTCCTTCTTTCATTCGCAGGAAAACATCACGTCCATTTCGGAAGAATACAAAACTTTGCCATTGGTAGCAAAGTGTTGTCCGATTAATGAAATATTAATTCGAGACAAAGGACAGAGTTCAAAATGCATTTCATCGTTGAACTATTCGTCCGAGTCTATATTCTCGCCATTCTTTTGCGATTTCAACTCATCCGGTATATTAATACCGGGGGACAAACATGACCATTTCGTTGCAATCGTTGGCGAACCTTGTCAATATAACAGGTAATTTATACTTTTGTGTATTCTTCTTTTTCTTTATGATAAGAATGAAAAATGAAGTATAGTAATTATTCCCCGGTGACTTTTTAAAACAAATTTAATATTTATTTAATAAGATGATCATACATCTGTTAATCTTCGAAAATAGTCTTCATTATTTTCAATAACTTTGGTCCATCTTTTTTAGGCAATTGTCGAATTCGTTGATAAAAAAAAAGATACCGATTTTGATGAAATGAATTTAATATCAAGGCACCGAATTAATTTCTATTAATTTTTATTAATTTCTATAATAGATTTCTTGTATAGTAAATAAATTCGCATAATCATTCGGTTTGGTACGCGTATCGGACTCGTATCAATGACCAACGACGAATCATTTGATAAGCGTTCAAATTGAAACGCAAGATGACTGTTTTCGATAAACCTGACGTTCGTGTTTATCTCATTTTATTTTCTTGATAGAAGCGTGAAAATAAAGAAAAAGAAAGAAATAGAAATAGACAGATAACGGGAAATATATCCTCGATCGTGAACGCGACATTGTACGACGCATACATTTTTCCACAATGAATATTATTTACCTAACGTAATGAAAAAAGAAAATAATGGAAAAAAGTTATTATTTCCTGGACTTATCATAACTCGATCGCATTGAGTATCTATCATCATCGTAATCAATTTCAAAGCTAACAATAAGACTTTATCATTGTATTTCTTACGTAAAATTTATATACGTAGGCCCTATTTTTGTCTTTTTTCAACGACTAGGTGGAATGTGCCAAGATCATCTTTACTCGATCGATAAAAGAATCTTCGGTTAAATATATTTAACATTGTATCGCAGATACGAACGGGGAAATCATTCGTATTGGTTGTTAATTTTAACGAGATATCGTACACGTTTTAAATGATTTTAACTTATTTTTAAAATACAAAATTATTGAATTTCTTTTTTTCTTTTGCAGATATTTATTATCGCCAGAAATCAATGTGGAAGATAAACATTACCTTTTACTCAATGGTACGATTTTTTTACCGGACTCTTTTCCTCGAATGCTCATGCCTGGAGTCGATTATTGCATGGAAGTAACACCAACGTTGGGTCTGATAACGGTGGTCTGTTCTCGGAACGGTAAATATAACGTACAAGTATTAAACTAAAAAAAGAAAGAAAAAAAATATATTGCATTGTAAAAATAATCGAAACAGAAAACCAACATAAAGATTTTATTATTGTTATTTTTAGAAGATAAAATATTGATGGCGGACACTCGAATCATTTTTTATGCCTGTGGACTTTTAATATCTGTACCATTTTTAATACTCACCATAATAGCTTTTTCAATAACGCCTAAGTTAAGAGACGTTTATGGAAAAATACTTTGTCATTATTGCGGATGTTTGGCGTTAGCTTTTACCGGTTTAGCAATTACGCAACTTGGTGGCGTACATTGGGAAGGTCATACATGTATAGGCATAGGTGAGTTTTAAAACAAAGAAAAGAAAAAATGATCTAATTACAATTCTATCAATAATTCACGAGAATTCATTACGATAATTCATTCGACTAGACTTCGGTTCTATTAATTGAATTCATTATAAATGAATCGATCTCCTTTACAGTTGAACGTTTAAAATTAAATACTTTCATTTAAGATTAATGCGTTATTACCTTATACTATCTTATTTATAATTAATATGATGAAATGATCGATGTTTGATTTTTTTTTTACAGCCTTCGTTATCCAATTCTCGTTCATGGCCTCTTATTTCTGGTTGAACGTGATGTGCATTGAGACATGGTTACTGATACGAAATCACGTTCATCATGCAGCATATAAAAAAATCAAACCCAATGTACTTTTCTTTTATTACTCGATATGGGCTTGGGGTTCCGCTGGTATTCTTATTCTTTTATCTATAGTATTGGATCTCAACCCAACGATACCTATGATATACGTAAAACCTAACTTCAATAGCGATAATGAAAGCTGTTGGTTTAAATGTAAGTTCCTATCAAATTATTTTTTGAAATACTTTTACGATCATTCATATACACGATGTTTAAAAAATATTTTCTATTATTTTAGCGGATACCCAATCGATGCCATACTTTTACGTGCCAATGGTGTTGCTTTTACTAGTCAATTTAATAATTTTTATTCTAACTGGAATAACGATAAGAAAATACCAAAAGGATCTCGCGATTAGACGATTAGCAAGAAATCAAGAATCCGATCGGCAAGATCAAAGAATGTTTCGTAGTTTGAAAAGAACATTTATAGTCTGCTTAGTATTATTTTCTTTGATGAGTTTAACTTTGACTATGGAATTGATATCCTGGTGGACCGGTGGTAATCCCTTCGATTGGTCGGTTTATGATTTGGTTAATGCTCTGCAAGGTCTTCTTATATTTGGTCTTTTTGTATTACGTAGACCAGCTCGAGATTTTATCTGGTACAGAATACAAACACTACGTGGTATCGATACGGTCGAACCGCAAACTGACACCGCTGCTTTTAGTCTTCTTACTGTTATCAATTAAAATTAGAAAAAAATTAGTTAATAATTAATTTATGAGAGATTATTTGGTATGACGTAATTGACAACTGTAGATTTGTGTCTCGTGTGTCTGTGTGTGTGTATGTGAATGTGTATATATTGGGCAAGTTTTATATTAAAACAATTAGACATAATATTTTATTGACGTCAAATTCAATTCGACAACGAACTGATAGAACAAAGATTAGAATTAATAGAATTATTTAATGAATTTTTAATTGATTATATATTATTATATATATATATATATATATTTAAAAAGAGATAGGAATGTTTTTAACTTAAATGTTAATGTATATTTTTTTTATCTGTGCTAAAATTATATAATAATTATTAGGTTGCATAAAAAAGCATTAAAGCAAATGTTAAAGAAATTATGCAACAACCTTATAATAAGATGTTTTCTCGCCATTAGATTATCAGTTATATTTGTGTATAACTGACAATGAGTTTTAAGTATGCGTGTCTACATCAGTTATCTAACCATTAGAAGTTGTATGTCATTAATTCTAACTTTATTTAATTCATCATTAAAATATATCTATTTTCATCATAAAATGATCTTTTAAATGATCAAATTATAAACAAACCTTGAAGAAATCATGTAAATTTCATCGTCCTATTATTACTACCATTATTTCATTAAAATATATTATATATTAAAAAATTGTTCGGTCTCTATTGTTATTATTATTATTTATTTATATTGTATAACTTTATTTAACCCTTTATTTAACTACTATTGACCCATATATGGGGGTCATCCATGCAAAATCCCTGTATGACCTACTGACCGACCCATATAAGGGTCGTATACCATGCAACGATAAATATAATCGATACCATTGGAATAAAAATATTTATACGAATTAGGAGTATTTAATATTTGTACATAATGACTAAGGTTTAGTTTAACAATGAAATGCAATGATAAAAAATACTATTACATTTTATTTTCATCATCATATATGTATATATATACATATATCATAATATATATTTATTATTTCGTATTCATATACACGATTCATTGTCTTGTATGTATACCCAAACTCGTATATAAATTTTAAAATAGTAAGTCATTATATATTGACTTACATATCCAGTCAACAAGCTTCGTTATTTAATAACGAATAATTTAAAAAATTTGTTCTCAGAAGAGTGCACGCGTACATGTATTAATTAAAAAAATGTCTTATATTTAGATAAAATGCTTTAGTGCACTCTAATAAGCTTTCCGAGATACACATAAGATAATTAAGCGCGAGTGCATCCGAGCAATAAACTCAGAAGCATTAACCAGGTACCGAAAATAACATTTAAATATTTTTAACTAAATTCTCTACGTATATTAATAAAATGTATATATATTTATATACTTTTCGGAGATCAGGTGTTGAGTTCTGACAAAAAGATAGGTAATTGGCTGAAACGGTGCCCTAATTTTAATTGAAGTAATTTGATAGAATATTTATTTTGCTGATGAGAAAATTCACATCCATTAATACAATACGTAAAAAATGTTCTCCGAGAATTCAACTCCTGATCTCCATACTATAGCTATATAATTTTATATTAAGTTTTCCCATTAAACCTCAATACGAATGCTATACACGTTATGTTTCTTTGTTCGATGGAATTATCACAATAATAGGAAATAAGTATTTAATCGATCCTTTATGATTGAAGGCTTTGAAAAGCGACATTTAAATAAAATAGCATATATTATCTCTATTTTGCGTGTATCATTCTCTAATAGAAAATAATAATTCTTTTTGTAATTAGATTTCAAATGAGATCAGATCAATTTTTTTGTCATTTAGAAACTATTTAACCTGTGCTATAGGTTCCCGCGGTATATATATATATATATATATATATATATATATATATGTGTATGTGTATGTGTGTATATAATTAAACACCAGTAAATTTACATTTTATAAACCAATGTTTATAAATCATTTGCCATGGCAAGACTTCTAATATAATTGTCATTGTATTAAAAAAAGAAGAAAACATATGTAATTCTTTTTGGTCAATTATTCTTCTTAGGCCTACCTGTTACAATTAATGACCCAAACCAAACTATCTTACCGATCATACCGTCATATACACCGATAAAAAACCCATTTTCGTTGATATTCCGAGATTATTTACTATGTTATAAAAATAATTTAACTAATTTGTCTGGACTTTGACAGATTCGATCAAAGTGGTCTACGATGACCTGGAAATGGTGGGCTCATACCAAGAATTCCTTTCAAATCACCACGTTGCGCAACGTAAATTAAACGGTACATTCCAGGAATTCTAAGGGCCGTCTCGTTAAAAAATATTCTTTCCGTTATCGGTTCAGAAGGTCCCATTTCTGAAGTTTCTCCTATTCTACCTAATGATAATTATAATATTTATTAGACAACAGAGACAAAAAATTTCAATAAAATTAATAAAATAAATTGTGTTTCTTCTTACCTCGTCCAACGTATTCATAGACGATGTATTCGTCTAAGCTAGAAAACTGATTATGAAAAAGACCCACCCAATCTCCACTGACCGGTCTTACATCACCGATCAATCTATATGATACTGAATTTTCTTCATCTATGAACCAAGCAGTAACTGGCTGGAATTCAACGCCGTTATCTTCCACATGTGGCCTGATCTAAATAAAATACATTCAAATTTACATATAGAAAACAAGAAATATATGTAGAAAAAAAATTAAAAAAAAACAAAGAACAATTTCACTACCGTGATATTAAATTCACCGGTTACAGGCTTGTGATCGGATTGAATGAAATTAGGGTGACTCTTGTAATTAAGTTGTAATGCACTTAATGTAACATCATCGTATACATTTGCATTAACTTTGTACAAAATTCTATCCGTCCAAGATGGTCTACGCCTGTAAGAAAAAATTTTTAATAAACATTGTAGACAATTCACATAATCAATGTGTGAATAATATTTTAATCATCGTATACTTGAGATCAAAATCTTGCGAAGCAAATTCAAATTTATATGTAGGAGGAAATTCTATATCGTTTTCATGGAGTTCAGCAAATGCATCACCATTTCTCATCACCATCTTTAATTGGTCCCTTTCTAAAAGTAAATTCAATTGATTTTTTTTAACTAACAAATCAATATCAGTTGCAGTTAAATCTTCTCCATGAAGTCTAAAATTTAAGTCTCCAATCCAAAATACGTAGCTGAAAAAGAATTAAAGCAATTGTCCATAAACTTGATCCGTATCAAAATCAGTATACGTATATATCTATGTTATAAATATATATATGTATATATATATACAAACTCATGAAATAAAATATTTGGTGTGTCAGGCGCAGTAAAAGAATGTTCTCTAAGAATAGTATTGTAATCCGCTATTCTATCTGCTAATAGATGATCATGGGGTGTAAGATGTGTGTTTACAACACAAATGCTAACACCGTACAGATTAAATCTTATGCTTACGGCACCCTTATTACCCTAAAAAATATATTTGTATGTATAAAAAATATTTGTATATATATAGAATTTTGAATATCAATTTCTTACCCACATTCCACCAAATCCTGTTCTTGTATATTGCGCTTCGACCATTCTTAAATGGGTTATATGTTTTCTTAAACAGAAAAAATTTAGAACAAGACCCTGTAACCGTTGAGAACGGATTTTCACATAATCGTGATCTTTTAATACTTCTCTGTAATTATTAGCGTTAACATGTAGAATTTGTATCGCTTTAATATATTTAATTGTCACAATATTGAGGACAAATGATTAAAATATTTGCTGCGTAAACTTGCCTAAACGATTTGGTCCATGGATCCTCTTGAAACAAAGTATCTAATATCATATTCTGTGGTTGCGCCTTTACCTCCTGTAGTCTACCATAAAATATAATCAATTCTTATTGATATACTTCAGTTTTTTTCTATACAAATTTCTCTATGGGTTAAAATACTTAAACATACCCAATAAAAAATATATCCGGTAAGGGATTTAATACTCCATGCTTAATATTTAAAAGTTGATGGAGAGCTTGCTCTGGGTACCTTGTAGC
Organism: Polistes canadensis; assembly: GCF_001313835.1. Taxonomy (NCBI): domain Eukaryota; kingdom Metazoa; phylum Arthropoda; class Insecta; order Hymenoptera; family Vespidae; genus Polistes; species Polistes canadensis. The sequence continues at coordinate 931,091 of NW_014569589.1, forward strand.
AACATTCCACGTAACAAAGTAAATCCTTAACGAGAAAATAAAATAAATCAACGCATAAGAATTAGATAAGATAATCTCATTATAACAATCATTTAATTTAACTACGACATATTAATATTATCAATAATTGCAACCCAATTGTTATTCTAAATATATGTGTATATGTTTATAAATGCATAAAAGTAATTAATTACAAAAACAAACTTACCTTAAACGTTCTAATTGTGCTGCCATTTCGTTTACAGTTATATGAAGTTTAAATTCCAAGTATCTCAGTAACGCTGATACCGAGTTTTAAATGTAAGGTTAGAATGATGCATGTCGTAAAAAAGTTATTATTACGAGCGTGCATTAATTAAAGGCAATCAAGATATACATAATTTGCAAAAAAACGTGGAAATATTGCAATATGCAGAGGAGTGGTTATTTTACAAGACCATATCCTTCACGATTGTTGACATTTCTAAAGAAGAAGTCTGGAGAAACCTTTCCCCGCCTAACTCTAACCACGTGACGTGACAGCAACCTGTCGTTGGTGATGCCTTTGCATGACCCAATTTTGAATTATTCAACTACGATCTATACTCTTGCTTTCTTTTTATTTCATTATTTATTCGCGGTATTAACTTTATCGATTATTTTTCTTATCATATTCTTATATCACAATTATTATATCTACATGTATATTTGTACAGTTTTTAGTTTATTTATTCGTATGTAAAAAAGTTCCAAAAAAGCAACGTCATTCTTTGTTGCGTAAAAATGGCGAATTAAGTAAACTATGAATTATTCTTTCTATCGATAAAGAAAATTCACAAATTCAATAACTCAATGTAATTATTCTTGCTTTAAATAATTAATTAAAATGATTATTTAATAATACGAAATTCGTGGTTACTTTAATGACAAATTAATGTACTAAAAATAATGTATTATATAAAAAAGAAAGATGTTTATTCGCACGCATAACATTCGACATACTATCAATGTTATTTTTTTTTTTCTATAGAAAGAATAAAAAGTTGACAAAAAAAAACGTGTCAAATATTAAAAAATGCAACGTAAATATTTACAATCGGAACGATTAATTCGATCCTTGTTCTTAAACTAATGCGAAATAATTCTAAAAGGCGGCGATCTTTTCATTAAATTTAACACATTGAATGCCACGGCGTTTTTTCATTCAATAGGGCCACGTAGGTCATCTGTGATTAGCGTTATTATACTGTTTTATATTTAATCTTAAAATGTGGCTTCTGCGGGGGAAAAACGCGTAAAATTTGCGTGGCAGTCAACGCGTTTAATCAAATATTGTTTGGATTGAAGTTCGTTCGGGTCGATTAAAATCGATAGTTCAAGGAGACGGAAAGAAATGGAGAGGAGAGGATGGGAGGAGGAGAGGGAGAGAGGGATCAATACATCATCCCCGGATGTGTGGCTCTCTGGAAAAATACGTTTGGATTTGCTGATAAAGTCGTGTAGAGATTTCCAGCGTCCTCCGGCCTCAAATACATGCCGGATGGTAGAACAAACGTCTCCATCGGCCCATGAACCTCTGAAAACGAGCAAGAGAAAACATTTAAGTAGTACGAGAATCCTCTTATACACACACGTATAACATACTTTTACTTTAGAAATCATCAAACGATCAACAACTTCAAAAACATTGTTAAATAAAAATAATGTAACTCGTTTGGATTGCAAATCTACGTAAATCAATTTAAATATAAAATTAACTAAATGAAATAACAGAAAAAACATCGATCATTCTAATACAAAAATTCGATTATATTGGATATAATAATAATAATAATAAATTTTAAATGTAATATTTCATTTAAAAAAAAAACGATTTCAACCAACATAAAAGAGCAAAGCGCAATTTATTAATGCGGTTTTATCGGTGTCTGACATCGATAATAGTGTTCTACTTATGCGGCTGACCATAAACGTCATTTCATACTTCTCCAATAACACGCGTGATAGTATAATAAATATTCTACATTTATCATTACATATTGAGATACTCCGAATCAAAAAGAAAAAAAAGAAGAAAAAAAAAGAAGAAAAAAAAAAAGTCATTCGTATTAAAAGAGGGCCCCTGAAGTATCGTTATTAAGGAATACGAATCACGTGTGGGTTTTTAATCATAGTTCTGTCTCGTCAAAAGATCCATTATTTTCTTCCCATCCCATCTTTCCCATCTCACCCCCGATTCTTTCGCTTCGCCGAGCGCAAACAAAAAAAGAAATAAAAAGTAAAATGTACATGGAAAAAAAAAAAGAAAAGAAAAGAGAAAAGAGGAAAAAAAAGTCGTATAAAAAGTTCGAAGTAGGTGCGAGAGGTTTGACTCGTTTAAGTGGATGGTCAAGGGGCTAGTGACCTTTAGCTCGTAATTTCTAGTATATTCCACGCCTTGCTCGTAATAATGAACATTACGGTAAAGAGACATATCGCGCGTTATGTAGGCATCGCGTTTTGCACTTCACGCTTTCAGCGCAAATACTTAGAACGCTGACGTTATTGACTAATCGACGAATAACGTCAATCTTTTTATTTCTTTCTTTCTTTTTTATTTTCCCTCAAATGAATTTGAATAAATATAAATATGTAGATATACGTTTACAAACGTCAGCATTCTTATGTTAATTAATATTTTTTGTTAATTTCGTTCTAATAAGATCATTATCAAGTGAAATTAAAAGGAATAGATAAATGTGTGTGTGTGTGTGTGTGTTCGCGCGCATGTGCATGCGAAAACTAACATTCCTTTTTTTAAGAGGGAAAGCTTTAAGTAACTTGCAGGCGGTTCGACGACGACGACGACGACGACGACGAGGATGTCGTTCGTTCGATCTAACGGTACCCTTTTTCCTCTCTTCTTCCTTTAAACGCCGAAGAAGTGCTTGACCCTCGTCTTGGAACTTTCTCTCTCTCTCTCTCTCTCTCTCTCTCTCTTTCTCTCTTTCTCTTTCTCTCTTTATCTCTCTCTTTATCTTTATTTTTATTTTTCTTTTTTTCTTTCTCCCACATATCTCTCTCCCTCTCTCTCTCTCTAGCTAAAACGTACGATTTTTCTTCCCTTTCGTTTGGTACTTACGAGTTGAAGGTCGCGAGAAGTCAAGAGCGTAAACGAGGAACCAATTACGTTGAAGGAAAAATGCACGGCAAGAAGAAGAAAAAGAAGAGACGACATGTCGCCGCTAGAAGAGAGCGATTTTATTGCACGTACTTTAACGTTGCAAATTTATCATGGGATTTTCTTGCAGAAGATAAATACTAAGAATGTCTACGTCTCGATATTGGATAAATAAATGATTTATCAAAATAATCTTAAGGAAGATAGAGTTAAGAGAAATCAACAATTTAATTTTAGGTAATTTCAAATTGAAGTTGCAAAGTCGAATATATCGATGACTTACCATCGGAATATATTGGAGGACTTCCCCCATGTCTGCAAGCACTGCAACCAGGTATTCCCGATGAGACCAACGCGACGCGATCTGTAATATCGTAAAAACGTGTGAAAATGATTATCTTTCTTTTATTTGATTTTTTGAATGAATTGCATTCTTTTTTCAAAAAATCCTATTAATTATAATAGTTTCTCTATTTTCTACTTGGGTTATACGGTATAAAATTACTGTACGTAAAGTTTAGAATATCGTAATCGAAAAGAAACTCGTTGCAATTGTGAAATAAACGTAATTCAGCTAATAGCGCAACTTACACGTGCGTGCGAAACGACAAAAGAAATTTACAAATGGGGTTTCGGGTGAAATCATTAAAATTCGTCCATTCTAACGTACCAGCGCTGTGATAATGCATCTTCCTCTTCAAGGACGTTTCGACAGGTTTGAAATGAAAAAAGGAAGGAGAATAGCCGCTTCCAGGTAGAGAGCTGAGTGCGTCATCGCGATCTCGAATGACGGTTGTGGGTCCTTCTCGACCAAGGGCAGCCAATTGCCGACCCTTCGGCAGAAACATCGTCAAAAATACGAGAAAAGAAGTAGTCAGGAGACCATAAGCCAGCCACGCCTCCTTATCGCTCTCGGAGGACGCTACTGTTGAACCAATCGCGCTTGATATCCAAATGGGCAATGATAAACCAACGGCGAGTCCGATAAAAGCAGCTTCTCTATTATTATCACGAACGCCACGTGCACGAACGGCTAAACAGGCTACCGCTACTAACAGTATCCCTGGATATCTAAAGCAACAAAAATGGAACAAAATGAAAGGATCAAATTTGTAGAAAATATTATGGATTTTTATACTGTGTGTCACATCTGTAATCCAAAAGTTACATTTCAAAATTTTACCCGAGGGAAGCCACTGTCTGTCCGAGAGGAGTTTTGCAACCCAATGCAACCGGACCGCTCTGATCAACGTTTTGAACTTGGATAACTGCAGGTGGTTCCCCGTAAAACCATTGGCCGACGATGGCTACTTGTACCAGCACTGCAAATACCAGTACTAAAGCCTGCGATGAAGTAACAAAAAAATATTATTCAAATATATATATAAATATTATTTCCAATCTGTCAATGTGTGTGTTAGTTACGTACATGTTGCTTTTGCGCGAATAGTCGCGTACCATTGGCATTCTGATCGCTCGGCGCAGACCGAACGTGAAAAATTCCGAGTATTCACGGTCTAAGTCGTCCCACGAGTTTCTATACACTAACCCACTATTGTGTATACGTGTGTTGCCTATACACGACTACAAACAAGCTTTTCATTCATATCGAACACTCGCGTGATAGCTTTACCGCAGATCGAGAAACAAGACCGGATCTCTTTGGAAAAAATTCTTAGATATAACCAACATTCCTTGAAACCGCGAAAATGATCTTTCTCAATAAATATTCAAATTGGCGTTAAATAGAAAATATTAAAAAAAAAAAAACAAAATGTAATTATGCAAATTGCTCTGCATTATACGAATTTAATGAAAAATCTTCGATGCGTGTACTTAATTATAGTTCGTACTAACTTGATAAGGTGCTGGCAAATAGACGCCGCTATTCAAGGAAAGAAGGAAGACACATTTGACGAGCAGGGCCGCAAATACGAGGGCCGCTGGTAAACCGACTAGTCTGAAGGCTGCACAGGATAAAGGATTTTGACTGAGAGAAGCTGCAGCCGAAAGTCCGGCCAAAAGAAAGAGACCAAGTAACAAAGCTTGGCCTAGGAACAAGTGTCGTCTGTTTGGGGCTGCTGCTCTTGCCTGAAATTACATCGGAAATATCATATATTAAATATTTTCATGAGAAAGAAATAAAAAAAGAAAAAGAAAAAAAAAGAAAAAAAGTTCCTGTTGATTAAATCGGTCGTAATTATGCTATCTTTATCATCGATCTTAATTTGGTGTTCGAAGCATTATGCGTGATTCCGAGCAAGGTAAATAACGAATATGAAACGAGTAGGCGCCGTCTTGCTCCAGATTGTATACAGAGGAAGAATACACCATAATCGTAAGCAAATTAAATCGGATCGCTTTCTCAATGAGCGCATATTAATTTCTCTAATTATAATGAAGACAAAATTTAAACAAATACTTTATCTATAATTTATATGTATAAACAGATATATATATATAAATACGGTACACGCGCATACACATAGATTACTGCTCGTTCAGATCGAACAAGTAGCCGTAAAAGTTTCGAAAGTAATCGATAACTTCCTCAAACGACAAGAACGGTAACGAGATAGTAATGGTATGATAATAATAGAGCGTCTACGTCTGAGGAGCAATGTGTGATAGGGAAAGAAACTCGTTTTACTATCACGGCCTTTCCCGACTCGTTTGCTCGTGGCCCAATGGAGCGTGGCAATACGCAACCTAGACGACGAGACATGTCGAACATAGAAACATTCGACAAACTAGGCCTAGGTCTCGGCGAAATTCTCTTTATCGGGTCCGGATTATCGGAGCTTGTCGAAGAATTCTATCGAAAATAATATATATTACGAGAACTGTTTAAGATCAATGAAAAATCTCGGTCAAAATAATCTTATTTCTCAAGAACTCGATGTTCCTTCGTCTATGTCCGAAAACAATTGAAAAGTATTTTAAATGCTGGTAATTTCATTGCTACTGAGATTAGAAAAAAAAATAGAAAAGAAAAAATAATCATTTGTAAGTAGGATGAGAGAATATTAAAAAGTATCCATTAATGTTAAAGTTTAGAGCATTGACCAACCTTGAGGAGTACGAAAACCTCGAAACCAGCCATGAGTAGCATCGCTGCGGCACTTAGGGCTGCAAGGGGAAGAGCCCAAGGTCGTTGTCTGAGAAGGAAACGCGAGCTTGGCGGTCTACTGGATTCGGTTTCGCGTTCCTGGCCCTTCCTAGTAGGCATCCTGAAGACGGAGATGGTTCTGTTCGGTGCCGGTACGCTGATAACGCTGGCCACGCTTGCCAAACCATTTCTATCGACTGTATCTTCCGACGGTACAAGGAAGAATTCCGTTGATAATTCGTAATCCTTAGAATACGAAGGACTTCGGATGGCTTCAACAGAACCGAACAAGCTCGCCGTGGCACACGAAAGAAATATTGGACTTAGCCTCATGTCGAGACAAACTCTCCTTGTGTCCTCTTGTCACCGCTTCGTGTATCTTCTCCTACGCAATCGCATCCTTACGTATAAGGGATCGTCTTGTTTTCTTTTTCTCTGCCTCCGTAAGATTTTCTCTTTCCCAATCTCTGAAAATAGCGAACCAATCTGACATTCTGTTGTTTGAATTTTTTCTTTTTTTTTTTATTGTTTTTTTTTAATTTTTCATTTATTCAAACGTTCATCTTGTCGGTCACAATTACAACGACGACGTCAATGATGATAATAATGATGATTTTCACGAAGAACGTTTTCTTTAACAGACACGTAAATTAAAAGCACATGATTCGTAACGCCGATGAATAAACCAATGAAATTAACGTTCGACATGCTTGTTACCTGAAGAACTTAAATCTCCTATAATTTATGAGCCAGGGTACGAATAATAATAAGGAGTTTCACGCTAATACTTAAACGCACGCTATCGCGCCAAGGATGGATGCGTTGCAATAACCCGGTCATGATGATAAAACGACAAGAAAAGATCACCGGTTATAAAGATTCCCTAAGACTTATCAGCGGCCCGTAAAAAATACCTACATACGCGGGAAAGGAACGTTGTTGATAATCGTAAAACAAGTTTGAACGTAAGTAGAGTGGAGCGAGATCAAGGAAATAAATAAAGTTTAAAGGAAAAGTTGAAAGAAAGTGCGTGCAGATATCACGAAAGGTTTTTTTTTCTTTTCTCTAGTACGATTAACTAGTATGTGATATTATTTTGGAAATGATGTTTAACCTTTCTCTCTCTTTTTCCTTGCTTCTTCTTCTATCTCTTTTTCTCAGACAATTCTCCTCATCTTTGATAAAAAACGTGAAGAAACGGTCACGTGCATCCCCCGTCTTTGTCACTCATCAACTTGAAACGATTCTCCTCCAGTCGAATTTTCCCGCGCTTTTTTATCAATAAAAATAAAGGAACGATTCGTAGAAAATAATGTTATTTTAATTATCGATCGAATGAAAAGAAATTTTAATTGATACTTTTAGATCGGATGGAAAAAATACTGGTCAAATGATTCGAATATGCCGAGCATGGAGGAGGAGCTCGAGGTGCACGTTGCGAGAGGCACGTTCCTACTAAACCGCGAAGAACTCTCGAGGACGAAACTGGAAGCGTACTAGAGTTCCGTCCTGCGGAGGTGAAGCCTATCCGTTACAGAGGAACCAGGGAGATGGTGATGACGATGGGGCATAGTGATGGTGGTGGTGATGGTGATGGTGGAGGTGATGGTGGAGGTGGTGGTGGTAGTAACGCTGGTGTGGTGATGGTTTTGCCACGAACCAGGAGCGGATACTACCAATCTGTAAAGAAATCACAAAGGTAAAATTAGAAACGGACGTTACGACAAATTTCTAACACGTCAATGGATTCTTCATTTTTTTTTCTCTTTTTTTTTTACATTAGATAACTTCAATAAAAATTTGATTGACTCGCGATGTATTACTATTTTCATTTGAATTATAATCATCCATCTTTCGAAGAACCTGGATTTATGTAATATTCATATGCTGTAAAATTAGAAAAATTGTTTATCGTTTGTAGGATTTATTTAAAAATGTGATAAATACGCGATATATACTTTCACTGAAAGCACACGTTGTCTCGGATCAGTTGCGTCCCTGTAAAGAAAAGAGAGAATGCAGTATGGGGAATAAAGGAACGTAGGAGAAAGAGAGTTGCAGTTGGATAAAGAGAACGAGAGGAGTTGGTCCTCCGATGTCGAGGACCGGACTCTCAACGATGCATTTACATATCGGACATGTAATAACCTCGAAAAAGTATTAACAATGAATGCCCGAGGTTCGTCTCGGCTTGAACCAAGAAACGAACGAACGAACGAACGTACGAACGTACAAACGAACAAACGAAGAAAAAGATAGAAGGAGGAGTAGGAGGAGAAGAAAAGGACGGAGGACGATCGAACGTTGCGTTTAACGAACTCTGTAACTTCCAACGACGGTGTCGACGGACAGTCGAAATTCCATCGCAAAAAGTTGACGGGACGTCTTATTAGAAACGCCCTTTCTCATAATTGTCTCATATGCGAGAGATACAATTAAAAAAAAAAAAAAAGAAATAAAAAAAGAAAAAAAAAGAACGTAAAGATAAAAAATACAAAATAAGATACAGAATATCTTCAAAAGTAATTTCAACCTTGAAATTTTTACTCGTCCTCGGCTTTTTTTTCTATTTTAATAGAACGTGAAAAGATATTCGTTCTTCACAATCATTTCTAGTTACTGTTACTAGTTTTCTTTTTTATTTTTTTTTATCGTCAAATAAAACGCTCTACATACGATATCCTTGATAAAAAAAAAAAAATAAAAAAAAAAAGAATAAAATATAAAATCAGAATGAAACGTGGAACCAACAGCGTGCGTGTCTTTGGAGGGTTCTCTTTGAGGTCAAATCACGAGGATACACGTACGCATAGCGGTACGTTTCCTTTCGTTCTCGTAAGAAATTTCTGTGTACGTATGCTAAAGTCGATATATGTGGGCGCATTCACGTCATAGATCGACGATCTTACTCGTAAGTAAGTACTACGTAAGGAGACATTCGGTAGCTCTGCCGATCGAACCCTGCACTCGGAGTTCGACGAACCCTTTGTCTCGAAAACCGGACAAACCGTTTGCACATCGGTGCGGGTCTCGACTTCGTGATATCATGATACAGGCTGTTTCAAAGCTTCAAAAGTGCATAGATATTATGTTCATTTAATTTAATTACAAGATTTTCATTCGGACCATCATAACTGATCATTTTCATTGAAAACTTTCTTGATATAAGTTTCTTTTTGTCTTAAAATAATATTAAAATGAAATCTACGATCATTGTACTTCAGAAATTTGATTGCGAATATCTTATGCAATCTGATTGTGAGATAACATCGATGCCAGTGAAAATGTTTCGAGGAATTATTCAACATTCAAAAACGATCCCTTCGAGAACGAATTATACAATAAGTTTGAAGAGCAATGCGAAGCCACACCCGGTCACTTTCTCCACCAAAGCCAAAGTCATTCTTGTACCGTATAGTACCGTGCTTAATGACGCAAGCTACCCACGCGATCTAATGTAAGGTACGGTAAATCGTTTCCCTTTCACGTCTAAGTAAAAAGGATAGAATTTAGTTGCAAGCTTTTCAGCCTTTTAGATAACTTAAATTTAATTAAAGAAATTCTGGATTTCCAATGACCACCCACCACCCACCCACTTTCATTCATTCTCGTGTCTAATTGAGAAAATATTTAAAATGTGAAAACAAATCTATGGTTTAAGAAAACAAAAACTAATTTGTTTGTATTAAAAAATAATTGGAAAATGATTAAATACTTAAAAATAATAAATAAAAATATTTAAGATAACATAAAGTTATGTCTTGGATTACTCGAGTTTGTTTCCTTTAAAATACTTCGACGCAAAGTTATTCCATCTTTTTCTCTCACACGTGAAATTCCTCGGAGCGGGTACGCAAAGCCGAAAAGTTCGCGGTTGTACACCAAATCTCCGAGTTGCGCCATGTTATTGGGGACCAGTGAGCTCGATGCACGAGAAAGAAAGAGAGAAAAGCATTCGCTTGTAACCGGTTTCGACGAACTAAAGCTAAATAAAGTCATGTATGTACCAGGATGAACGGAGAATATCGTCGTACCAATAATTCTCATCTCGAAGAACAATGATAGATTTAGAAATCGAACTTAAATCCAACTAACTATTCTACAAGCTTTCTCAAACAGAATTACTTTGCCGATACTGCGAAAACAACTATCGTCTTGTCTTAAGAATTTTTTAAATTATTATATCTACTAATGTAAAATTAAATACGTCAAAATAACGAAAAGAAATGAAATTTTCAAACAAATTGTAACCAATATATGTACGCCTGAATTTTAGATAAAAGAAAGTCCAAATGAAATTTACTGATCAATATTATTTCATTATTACTGAGAAAACTTAACTACTACGATCTTGTTTCAAATATATTTTAATTACTATACTTATCTATTGAATTGAAATACGACAAAATAATGAATACAAACATATACGAATGAATGAATGAATGAATGAAGTGTTTAAGACGCGTTAAGATACAAATCTGTACGTCTAAATTCGAGATAAACAAAAAAGGATCCAACTCCAACAAAAAAGAGAAAATGGAACCACGCATATATTATTTTTATTCTCGAAACTTAACTCCTTTTGTCTTTTTGCTTCATCGAGCGCGATACGTTGATAAGTCGACCCTTCTACGACGATTCATTTGAATATAAATCCGGTTGTCTGCACTTGGCGTAAGGTACATGTGCGCAAAGGGCGACGGGAGAAAGAAGAGTTGGAAGAAGATAGGAACTAACCCTGTAGAGAAAAAGAGAAAGAAAAAAAGAAAAAAAGAAAGAGAGACAGAGAGAGAGACAGAAAAATATAAGAAGACTAACGTATACGCGTATGAACCAGAGAAAGAGAAAAATAGATGCATTTCTTTTTTTCTTTCCTTGTTTATTGTAACCACAAACTGCGGTGGTCGCTGCTCATGCAGGATGATATTTTTTCTTATCCTTATTTCAAGGAAGGGTTCGTCCTCTCGCATGAATCCTTGTATTGCTTTCTTTTTCTACTCTCTTTCGTTCTCTCGAGAAGAGTTAACCGAAATTCGGAGCCTAAATAAATACTCGTGCGATGACAGGACGCATTTTTGTTTAAAAAATCAAATAAAAACATTGTTGATACAAAAAAACAAAAGAAATAACGTAAGATATTATCGTGATTATTCAAAAACAAAACAAAAACAAATAAACAAAAAAAAAAAAGAGAAACCTTACAAGAGTATAAGAAATCTTCTTCATGAAACGTTATCTTCGTTGGCGACTTTAGTCCTTTTGGTTAAAAATTAAAGGGCGAAGGTTTAACCACAAAAGATCGTCTTCCCTATCTCCTAGCAGCGAAGGCGTAGACACGAGGTACTCTGAAACGTTTATGTTCGTACACGACGTTATATAGAAAGAAAGAGAGAGAAAATATACATGAAGCCCCTCCATGTTTCCACGTACGATTCGCATAAGCGTATAAACCACTTCGCGCACGTCCACGTGTACTCACGATGGAGTAACGATATTTATTATATATCGGGTATGAGTTATGGGCAGTTAACTTCGCGTTCGTGACGGGCCCTCCTTCCCGCCCCCCTCCCTATCGTGTGTAGTATGTACCCAAGGACCCATGCACATCTTCTATGCACTTACGAATAGTGAAAAGAATACCTTTTCTTATACTTATGGTCCTATTTCTTCTAACTCATTTTCTAATAAAATACAGAAGCTTATTTCAAGAAAATTTTATTCTTTTTTTATTTGTTCCCTCAGAAATGATTTATTTTACTACCGATTATATCATTCAAATACAATTGAATGAGTTTCTACAGAAGAAAGGTGTATGTTGTATTTTAGAAAATTTTTAAGAAATAGTACAAGTGGTTCATTACTCATTGTAGCGATTAAACAAGTTGCTGGTGTAACATACGCCTTTATTATACTTGTCAAAAAATTATGAATAATTTTCATATTTATATAATTTCCTCTGTTGTAATGAATAAATAATTATGTCAGGCATTTACATGTAAATTATAGTGAAATGTAACACGTAAAAACCCTTCTTCTAAATACTCGTTAAATATTTCCTAAAAAGAAAAAAAAGAAAAAAATTAATTTAAAGTAAGAAATGAATTGATACGTAATGCTACGTTAAAAGTAATAATTGTACAGCCTTACGGAAGTTCAAACTAAAAACAAAAAGATAAACATATATTCCGTAATTAAAATAAGTAAACAAAATTAAACTCCGAGAGCTTTGTAGTTGATAAATGCAATATGCCAGCTTCCGTGATACGAAAGTTTTCTTGGGGCGTTTATATCTTCACGTTTCGTGAGAAACGTGAGAACGTTAAATGAACAAAATAGCTAGTTAACAGTACAACCGATGAATTTGCATACTCGAGGAAAAAGATCTTTATCCTGTGTCGCGTGCTTCGAACATCATCTTGTTTTTTTCTTCCTCTTCTCTTCTTCTTCTTCTTCGTTTTCTTCTTCCTCTCCTTCTTCTTAAGATTCTAATTATGTACTTCCTCTGAAAATTTTCCATATCAAACCGGTACATTTATTACATCGACTAGCGAGGAACAAATTCCGAAAGATTAGAGCTCCTAAAACTAATACTTCCTTAATATTATATTCATCTATATGTCACACCTTTATGCTAAATAACCGGTATAATCTAAATAACAACGTATATCGGTATAATATTCTAAAGGAAACAAGTTAATTAATTCGTGATAAACAGAAACGAGTTCTCGACCAATGCCAATTAAAAATACAATATCTTTGAGAATTCAGTAGAAATGGAGCGACTGAGCGAACGCGATCGTGCAACTTTAAACGTAATTTTTGATCCATTTCAAGTACATGGATCCATTGATATTTCAGAAAATGAAAATCTTGGTACGTAGTTTGTTTTTTTCTTCCTTAATCGAGGATTTTGAATTTTTTATTTATTTTTGTATAGATACGTTAAACCAAGATGAGGCGGATACTTTAACAGAGGAAGTTTTGAGTATCGTGAAAGAAGCTATTTCGTGCGCAGAGTTAAATAATTTTGACAAATCTTTCCGTTTATTCGAGGAAGCTTTAAAGAAAACACCTTCCTCTCCAACTATTTTAAACGATAGAGCTCAAGCATTTCGTTTGGCTGGTCGTGATAATGGTAACGTCAATTAATTTATTATGACAAAACGATATCATGTATACTTATTGATAAAAAAATAAAAAAAATACTAATTGTGAATAATACTAAACGTATGATATATATTCGAAATTTATCTTTTATGTAGAAGCATTGGAGGATTTGCACATGGCAGTAAAACTTAGCCAAGGAAAAGGAAAAGCAGGCATTCAGGCGCTTTGCCAACGTGGAATATTGTATCGTTACATGAATGAGGATCAAAAAGCTAAAGAAGATTTTATACTGGCAGCCAAAGCTGGCTCGAGCTTTGCCAAATCACAGCTTGTCTCTTTAAATCCTTATGCAGCTATGTGCAACGCTATGTTGCGAGAAATAACTTTGAAATCTATGCATCATTGAAGATTATTATCATCCTGGATTCTAGTAACGTTTCGAGTTGCATTTTTAGAAATGACGTATAATATAAAATTAAGAAATATATATATATATATACATTATATAATAAATTAAATTTAAGTGAAATATAAATTTTCTATTTTAAAAATAATCGATCATATTATCCGATATATAATTATTTCATTTGTATCCTTTATTTGAATATAGAGATTCGCGAATCATGTACATACCTACAATGATCCAGTTAAATATATCCACGTTTAATAATAATAATAATAATAATAATAATAATAATAATAATAATAATAATTGTAATTGTGTGAAATCTTCAATAAAAATATAAATTTGATCGTATTAAACATGCAATATACGCACCTTTCAAAATTCAATGTCAGTCCTACTAGAAAGAAAGAGAAAGAGAGAGAAATAGTGAGAAAAGAAGTCGCGAATATTTTCGACAAATGCTTACAAAAATATCAGAATCTCACGTACAAAAATTTCATTCCCCCAACTATTGTGTATTTACGAAATAGAAAGGTACAACAGTAAAGAAGAAAATTTATTGCATTCCTTTTTTTTCAATCCAATATTTTCAATAATCGATTAAGTACTTTTTTAAATAACGTAGTAAAATATCATCAATACATCTTCACTTTTTGTAACTTATAAAAAATAGTATTGAAATGAAACTTTATAAATTATCGCGATAAAGTGATATTATTATTATTATTATATATCTTTTTATATTCTGATATTACATATTTCATTTTAATCATCAACAATAAATTCTCTTCGTACAAAATGCAGACAAATTTTGTATTATTCGTCCAACTGCAATAATATCCTAAATGCATGAAATGCAGAGTTTCTGGTACAATTATATCCGTTTGATATATGTTTTCTTATAGATATATAAATAAATATCTATTAAGAAATAGATTGTACGTCAGAAGATATTTTCACTATTTTTTTCATGGTACTTTGACATTAATACCTATTTCCCCTTTTACCAAATGAATTATAGTAATCTGCTAATTTTGACAATTATGCAGTAAAATAATTTATATATGTAAAAGCATATTTCAATTTTAACGATTAATTATCAAATTAATTTTACTTGTTCAAATGAACATGGAGATAATTAATGTCACAATATATGTTTTATACCATCACAAAATCACGACCTGTATTTGATTTTTCACTTTCCGAACCTTCTTCGCTACCCTCAGAACCTTCTACTGATTCACTAGCAGAAACTTTCTTATTATCTTCGTTAGAAATTTCTTCAATTCTGCTTATCTCATCCTTTGGTGATTCTTC
The DNA here is from genome assembly GCF_001313835.1 of Polistes canadensis. NCBI lineage: Eukaryota > Metazoa > Arthropoda > Insecta > Hymenoptera > Vespidae > Polistes > Polistes canadensis. Next base: position 946,169 of record NW_014569589.1, read on the forward strand.
CATATTAGATCTATCTTCGCTGTTAACAAAAATATAAATCAAAATATTTCTAATAATTAAAAGTATAATATAGGATATTATTATTATTTTTGTTGTTATCCACTTACTTTGATGCACTAGGTGTTTCTTCTGTATCAGAATCTTTGTCTTTCTTCTTTTTCTTTTTACTACCTCTTTTATCACTTTCATTTGAAACACCATAATATTCATACTAAAAAATATTAACGTATTATATAATTATTGAGCAATATATTGAACAAAAAATACAATACATTTAAGTAAATGAGAATTTACCTGGTACAATGGCCAGAATGATGCGAAAAAGCCAACATCCGCTATTAAATTGGGTAGTAACCAAAAATGACACCTTCCCAGAGTGGGCACCCAAAGAAGACAGAATACAATCATTCTAATAATAGTTAATGCAAGGATGAATACAAGCAATCCAGCTGCTCCTACGCTCGAATAATATACTCCTTGACGAATGGTTACGGGCCATAAGGGGAATAAACAAAGTCCTATTGCTCCTAATACAACCAAGGTACCAAAAAACCAATAATACACTGGTATCGGTTCATAAATCCAAACATAAGCATCATTGCAATCTACGAAGTATTGTTCCATATGCATTTCGAGTCGTACCTGTAGCAATGAAAAAACAGGTTTATAAAAAAGATTATATTATATTTAACCTCTTATACTATGATTTAACACGCAGAGCTACATGCCAAAGTCAATGCTATATTTTGTGCTTCTTATGTTTGGCCCGTAAGATTGGCACACTATTATAGCACAAGGAGTTAAATTATATTTAAAAGTAATAACTCACTTTTGGTTTTTTCTTAGTCTCTTTACGTTCATCAGATTTATCTTCGCTGTTCCTGTTCGTAACATCTTTGTTATCCTTAGAATCTTCTTTTTCTTTTTCCTTTTCTTTTTCTTTCTCCTTATCTTTTTCCTTATCTTTTTCTTTCTCTTTATCCTTGTCTTTTTCGTTAGACTTTTTCTCTTCCTTTGGTTCTTTAACTTTTTTCTTAATACCACGGATTTTACAAAGCTCCTCTTCAGAAATGACTACTTTCTTAGCCCTGTGGAAAAACTTATGCCTCAACATCGTGTCGAGAAACTTGGTAACCTGTTCACGAGTCTCAAATCTGGTCTTGCTCCAGGGTGAGCTTTCCAGCAGCGCATCGACTGCACGCGTACCCGTAAAGTATTCCACATTATGATTTCTGTCAAATTTAGTCTTTTTGGAAGGTACATTGTTACGAATCCATTTGGCTACAGCATATTCTTCTTTTGATGGCTTATCCTGAATTATTTCGCTGTCTAAACTTGAGATTTCCTATTTAACAAAAGTTAACATATTCTTAATACAAACTGGTACGCTTAATAATTGTTCATACATTTGATGTGAACAATAAAATATTTGTCAAGATAAATTGTTGTATAATCTTTTTTTAAAAATAAATTAAAATTATATATTCACGTTGAAAGAGAAATACTCGTATTACAAATAAAGTAGTGAAAAAAAATCATATGACAAATTGACGAAATAAATTGAAACATATATTTATCTACGTCATCCGTTTTACACTTGAAAATTAAAAGGAAGACATCAATGGTGACACGTGTACCAAAGAAGACGTTTCGAAAAGAGGAGAGATGAAAAAATATATAAACGATAACGCTGATAATTCTAATCGAATAATAATCTATTACGACATTATAAACTTATCGTACTAAGAAATTCGCTAGGTGATGCTTACATCTTTGCGTTTTCGGCCTTTCCTGCGTTCCACCATGTTGTAAATCCAACTTTGCACTTGCGCATTTAAATTCCTTCCGTCAGAGACGCTTTAAGAAAAAGAAAGGAAGAAAATTGGAGGAAGTTCCTTCTATATACCTCAATTCAATATTTTCTTCTTTTTTTTTTTTATTTACATATCTAAATATTCGATCGAACTATTAACTAAATCGTTACTGACCTTGTAAGAAAATAAATAATTATCGTTATCAATTATCTATATTACCGAACACGAGAAAATGTTAATTAATTTTGTACAACGAATGAAATAAAACTACGATTAGGATGATTAGGGTGAATTTAGTAACTATACAGATGTTTATCAATTTTGATTAGGTTGACATTTTTAAATTCATTGAACAATGCTTCCCATGCCAAATTCTATACTTGTTCAATGTTACGTCAGATGATTTTCAATTCTTCTATTTATAACCTACAGATCTGTGGTTAGTTTTATGCATTAACAACGTAGAAGAGCTTGAACAAATTGTATATTCTCACCTTTAGATTATCAATAACTTTTTTGTTTTTAATAAATGTTACAACATAGAAAAATATTAATTAATTATCAATTGTGTCCAATTATTTGATTTCATTAAAAAGGATACAATTTGAATAAGAACTGTCCCAATTTAGTGAAAATACAGAATTCAACTAAATATAACCACAGAGTGTAATATCTTTCTTATATAAAATATATAATGTTGTTTTTAATTGAAATAATATAAATTATATTTGTAATATTAAATATTATTCATTGTGTGCGTGTTTGTGTTTGTTATAATAAAAAATGACTTCTCTTGTAACAACACCGCCAAGTGCAAAACGGTTTGTTTTTAAATTTTCTTTTCCTTTTAAATGTTGGTATTATATTTGAAATAAAAAGTTTTTTGAATCACATTTTCTTTCAACTTTTAGATTTTCTATGATAAGAGGTGCACGTCAAGGTAGCGTCATAGACTTGGATATAGATATGTTTCTTAAAATTACTAATTATGAAGATACCGTCAAACAGCTTGATATTTATTATGGAATTGGTAAGATAATATTAATATATTTAATATAGTTTCTTTTTCCAACAATTTAACGATTTTTTATATTGAATAGTCAAACGACAGTTACTTCGATATCAAAGTTGTATAACTGGCTTATTTCCACAAATCACAACTGATAAAGTTGTTGGAAGTATACGTGAAAGTATTTATTGTGCTGCTGCAATATGGAGTTTATATCAAGCCTATCGGTAAGCAATAATAAAACATATATTTATACTTAATTTATTTAATTAACTGTATAATAATTTATTCTATTTTGTCTTATTTAATTACACAGACGTATAGATGACGACCGTGGAAAGTCTTATGAACTAGGCCAGTCAGCGATAAAATGCATGAGAGGTATTTTAGAATGTTGGATGAAACAATCATCAAGGGTAGAATTATTCAAACGCAATCAATCAAATCGTTTTGCTCTCCATTGCAAGTTTCATTTAAACACCGGGGATGAAATTCTTCAAGATATAGAATATCATCATTTACAAGTAAATGTTTAATATTAATTTTATAAGAAAATATTTATATAAAATTCACAATTATTCTTTTTAATATATTCTTTGTTTCTTTTTATTAGATTGACGTCGTATCTTTATACTTATTATTTTTAGTACAAATGATTTCATCAGGATTACAAATAATATATACTCAAGACGAAGTAGCTTTCATACAAAATCTTGTATATTACGTAGAAAGAGCATATAGGACTCCAGATTTTGGAATGTGGGAACGTGGAAGTCGTTACAATGATGGAACTCCTGAAATACATGCTAGTTCGATTGGTATAGCAAAAAGTGCTTTAGAAGCTATTAATGGTTGTAATTTGTTTGGAGAAAAGGGTGCTTCCTGGTCTGTGATATATGTCGATATTGATGCACATAATCGTAACCGTAGTATCTTTGAAACAATGTTACCACGAGAATCAAGTTCGAAGGTAGATCGAGTACTGCAACAATTTAAAATATTTTCACATTATTCCTATCTTTCAATATTACATTTATATTTTTCCTTTATATTTTAGAGCGTAGATGCAGCTTTGTTGCCAACAATATCTTTCCCTGCTTTTGCTACTCACGAAGAAGTATTATATAATCAAACTAAATCAAATATAATTTGTAGACTCAAGGGTAATTATGGATTTAAAAGATTTGGCCGAGATGGATATAAAACAGTGTTAGAAGACACACAACGTCGTTATTACAAATCTGGTGAAATCAAGGCAAGTAAAATATACATGATATGTCGAATATATTAACATTTTAATACAAACTTATAGTACATGTAATAGAAAAGCATATTTTTTCAATAGGAATTTGATAATGTCGAATGCGAATGGCCACTATTTTATATTTTTATGATAATCGATGGTGTTTTTAAAACATTGCCTGAACAAGTAGAAGAATATCAAAATTTATTAAAAGCCAGAATATACAAAGATCTTCATGGAGGTATTTTAAAAAATATATGAATAAGTTTGAATAAGTGAAAAAAGAATCAACTGATAAGATATTTTATTCGCAAATAGATCCTGTAATACCAATGTACTATTATGTACCCAAAGAAAATTTGGAAAATGAAAGAAATGATCCTGGTAGCGTTTATCGGATACCTAGCGATGAAGGAAGAGGATATAAAAATTCAACGAATTCAGATGAATCACCGATGTATTTATGGAATCAAGCAATGTTTGTAATTTCTCAGTTGTTAACTGCTAGTTTATTACATATCAATGAATTAGATCCTATTCGTCGTTATTTACCTTCATATAATAGACCAAGAAGAGCTGGAAGATATTCTGCTTTTCAGGTAAGATAAATAACACATGTGTTCGAAGAATAGCAATAATAATTCATAATAAAACACTTAATTTTTCTTTCTATCAAAAGAGAATATATATACATATGTATATATTTATATATAAAAAAGAAATGTTAATATTATTTTCTTGTATTTCATACAGGCAAAGCCCACTATTGTAAGTAAATTATGTTGTATGCTTGCTATTACATCATGGTAGAAGTATTCTTAATTTTGCATTGTGTTCTCATATTATTTTCTATTTGCCATAATTAATTATCTTTTACGCTCAACGTGATTTATTAAAAATGACATATCTTCTTTTTTAATTCTATAGAATATGCATGTGTTTGCATAGAAAAAAATAACAGAAATTCGTATCGTAAATCTATAATTTACTACTCTGCTATCTCCTTCTCACTTTTAGAAAGCTATTGTAAATTAAGTTTTATATGTAGATCGTTTGAAAAACAAAACTTTATACTTTAATTATACTTTTTGCTGCTATTTATATATATGTATCACTTTTATATAATATATTTATACAAGTATATTGCACGATATATTTGCCAATATGAATGACTATTTCCTTTAGGGCACTCATGCTGATCTTGTAGTACAAATTGTTTTAATTGCTGAATCTATGAGGCTACAAGCTATGATGGCAACTTATGGTATTCAAACACAAACTCCGCATGAAGTTGAACCAGTACAAATATTATCTTCGACTCAATTGATTAAAGTCTATCAAAAACTTGGAGTTAATAAGAAATTGAATCTTCAAGGACGTCCAGCTAGACCCATTGGTTCTTTGGGTACAAGCAAGGTATATATGATATACGTTAAAGTTTAATATTTTTCTATAAATGATTCATATACAGGTGTATAGGGTGTGCGGTATGACGGTACTTTGCTATCCACTCATATTTGAAGTATCTGAATTTTATCTATACAGAGATATGGCTTTGTTAATTGATGATATTAAAACAGAACTTCAATTCGTTGGTAAATATTGGCGACTTTCTGGTCGTCCAACTGTATGCCTTCTAATAAGAGAAGAACATATGAGGTATTTATCAATTGCTTACACACAATTTTTACATAACAATAAAATATAATTAATAAATATATATATATCTTTTTTTATATTTAGAGATCCACAATTTAAAGAAATGTTAGACTTATTTGCGATGTTAAAGAAAGGATACTGCGATAGAACCAAAGTACGCATTGGACGATTGCAAAATTTAATTTCATCTTCTTGCATTGGTAATTAGTGAAATCTATTTTATATATTACATACAATTAACATGATGAAAATATTTATTTTTTCTTTATTTATAGAACATTTGGATTTTGTTAATTCTATGGAAACTGATCTCGAACTAACTCAATTCAAACAACTGCAACATGATTATATTGGTTATCAAAGTCTCACCGATGTTCCAAGAGCTTTAGCTTATTCTGAAGATATAAAAGATTATTCTGTATGTATATACAATAAAGATACTGATTTGATCATTATTTATCGAATTTATTTTATTTTTAGTATTTTATGCACGAGCCTTTGCATAATATATTAAATGAAATTCGTAATTGTGATGGATTGTATGTAAAGTGTCAGCTCTATGGTGTTTTATTAAAAAGAGAAGGTATCAATTATGAAATTAATGGAACAACAGGTATATATTTATATTTATACTGGTTTTGAACTCCACATTCAATTTTTTGCAAATCAAATCCATCCTTCTACAAGAGTAAAATTTGCAAATGGGTAAATTTGATTTGCGAAAAGGTTGAATTTGGATTGTAAAACCTGTATATTAAACAAATTGTGTAAATCTTCTATAGATTTAATTTAATTAAATTTTATAGTTGGTGATCATTTAAGAGCACTGTATCAGCAAGCAGGTTGTCTTAGATATTGGATGGCTGTTCGTTACTGTAGCAGTTTATTGCACCATACTGTTGATAGTATAAGTCCTTTTATTACTGGTGTACTTGTTAAAGGGAAACAGGTAATATCTGTGTATCAAGATTGCACAGGGTTGCGATGACGTAACTCCGTGTGTTCTGAAATTATTCATTTATTATTATTAATTATTCACACACCAATATATTTTTATTATTTATCAGATAACTGTTGGAGTTATTGGCCAGGAAGAAACTGTATTTGATAAACCTATGACCCCTGCAGAAATTCAATCTGTCATGTATTCTACTATTCAACCCCACAATATAATACAAGCTGTACTTCAGCAAGAAGTATTATTGTATTGTGGTAGACTTATTGGAACAAATCCAGAAATGTTTAAAGGAATATTAAAAATTCGTATTGGGTATTTATGTTATTCGATTTGTATAGTTTTAATTATTATGTTTATAATGTAATATAAATATAAAATTGATATATGTGATTAGATGGGTATTGGAAGCAATGAAGCTCTACTTAGAAATGTTTGTGAAAAATCCTGAGCCAATTGAAAACTACAGTCCCTATAAAGTTAGACAAGTTTTGATCAAAGTATTGACTGTTAAGGATTGGGCCAATTCAGAAAAGTATACTAATTAGATTTTATAATAAAATCTATTTATAAAATTTTGTAATTGTAATATATTTTTCTTTAATAGACTTACTGTGCTTGGACGAAGAAGAATAGAAGGAAGTTTATGTAGAGTTCCTACACATTTTTACAATCAAGTATGGCAAGTTTTAATGCGTTGTCCTGAAGGTATATGTGTTAATGGGCGTGAATTACCGCAGCAACCAACACTTTCTAATATGACACAATCAGAGTTAACTTTTGCTTTGCTCGTTGAATCTCTACTTCATCACATACACTTACCAGAATATCGTCAAATTATAGTTGAGGTAATATTTGAACAAAATTTATCCAATTCCTTCTTTTCAATATTCTTTGTTAAGAAGGATAAAATATTAATATTAATTAAAATTTATTTGTTTTTACAGTTACTTAACATAGTATCAACAATTTTATTAAGAAATCCCGAGCTTAGTTTCCAAAAACAATTAAATCTAAATAAACTTGTCGAGGATAGTTTTGCCATGTATTGCAAGGTATGTACAAGTTATTAGTTTTATTAAAAATTTCTATACACATTATTACTCATCGTAAGATAAATTTAAAATTATCATATAAGAATATGTAATATATGTTGGATTGATATATACTTATATTCAGGATCAAAATTTGGAGGTATCGGATGACCTTACACCATTCTTTTCTATACATTATTCGTTGACTACCGGTTATCTAGCTAGAGCAGTTGTAAACAACGTTCTTGCAATTGGTTGTGTAACTACCATCACGGATGCCAAAGATAATTTTGAATCTCATGAAATGTGCAAAATAGCGTAATTATACATATATATCTCTTAATCAATGCTCTAATGAAATACACTTTAATTGATTTACAAGAACAATATTTATGATATTAAATTTGAGTTGAGAAATGTACATATATGTATATTTGTACATTGTAAAAAAAATTATTTAATTGTATGTATGTGTATAATCAATCCTGGTAAAAATTTATTAAATGATATCTTATTTTCTATACAAAATAAGTAAAAAAAAAAGATCTTAAAATTTATTATATTGTATATACGCGTATTCCTATAATTCTAACTGTACAAATGTAGTCAATACGTTTTTTACCGCATCCCGGAGAAGAGATTCCGATCACAGGCCAAAATTGATTTTTTGCGTTTATTTGTGACGGTAGTCACAAATATTTGATACTGGAATCCCAATAGAAATTGGTATGTCACAGATACCCTACACGAGTAGTAATGAATGTTATACTTACTAACCAATTCATCGTTTAGCAAAATTTGTATCCATTGCTCGACCAGAGCGTTGTATGTTGTTTATATTAGATTTAATTCTCGATGCAACCGTACTAACTTCAGCTGCTGCAACTAATTGCTTCCTGTGTTTAAAAAAAATATATATTTATAATATTAATGATACGATAGAACGTATAATTTTTAAAAAAAGAAAGAAAATAAATAAATATTGTACCTAATAAAATCTTTGTTATATATTTTTTCGTTAGATAATTCTTTCTTTTCTTGTTCATGATACTGCTTTACATTACGTTCTCGTTCTTTATTTCGCCATGTTGCATTTTCCATCATTTCCAGCCTACGTTTTTCCTTTTCCTCTTCCGAAAGTTTTTTCTTTGGAACCCATTTCTGTTCAATTCTTCTACCTTCATTAAACCTTTTTTGAGATAAATTAAAGGAAGAGTGATAGGATTTTCTTTTATGATTTTCCTGTAATAAAAAGAAATATTGTAAGTATATATATATATATATATAGATGATTTTTGTTTGTTAGAAATAATTGGAAAAAATATTAAACTAGTATTAGAAATGACATACGTCATAGGATTTTTCTATAGATGATCTTTCTTTGTATCTCTTATTGTTTTCATTGTCTCTATAATTATTATCATCTCTATGCACTGTATTCCTTTTATATGGATGGTCTCTTTCTCTTTTTGACATTCTATCTGATTTCATAATATGAGTATTGCTACTTTTAGTAAGTAATTTTTGAGTATCTTCTTCGTCACTTTTGCTTGATTTTTTGTGCTTTTCTTTTTTTTCATTATCTTTCTTCTTATTTTTTTTTCTGTGTGTTGTACCACTATCATTACTACTACTTCTCTTTTTGTGATTTCGTTTTCTTTTCTTACGTTTAACTAATTCATTGGTACTACTGCTGCTACTACTACTATCATTGTCGCCACTGTTACTTTCTCTGTCACTATCAGTATCATTGTCAGAATTACTACTAACTTTTTTAGATTTCTTCTTCTTCTTGTGCTTAATTTTTTTCATTGACTTTATCAAATCTTTCTCACTAATCTTATCTTTCAACTTTTTGTACTTTGCTGCTAACAAATTATCTAATTCGGTTTCGTCGTCGCTGTTATCCGTGCTGTTGGATGATTTTTTCTTTTTGCTTTTTTTCTTCGTCTCCTTTTTCTTTGCCTGTTGTTCCAACTATAAAATATTAAATTATAGTAATCACGAAATCAACAATTCAATATTTACGAATATTCTTACTTACCAATTCTTTAAGTTTCTTTAACTTGACCGGATTCTTCAATAACTGACTTCGTGTTTCAGTTTCCTTCTTTTTTATTGCATATAATGGATCTTCTTGCATCTTTCTTGCTAGATCGACTTGCTCGTTTCCGGAGAAAAATCGTAAAGAAGGTGGAATACATTCTAAAAAATAATAAATTAATATTATCTAATAAAATATGAAAAAAAAACCTAGCAGGAAACCTTGATTGATGCCAATATACCTAATAATACCAACCATATTCAACATGATTCTTTGATGCTCGATTTAAATCCGCATCTTTCTGGGCTTGTGCTACTTGCTCAAATGATTTGTCAATCGGACGACCTAGTAAATAATCTTCTCTATTTACCATATCGTTCGGACCCTTGTACATCCAATCTAATTTCTTATCATCTTTCTTTTCTATAACGCCTTGCTCCATAGCATATTTTGTCATATCTTCTCGGTCTCTTTCCATAGCTATTTCTCTCTTCAATTCTGCAATTCTTTTCTTCTCTTGATTCTTTTCTTGTTCCGCTTTCCATACTTTTTCCATATTCTTCATGGTAGATGGATGCCATGATTTCTTCAAATTCTAGATTAATTTGCATGAATTAGTGATTATAAGTTTTATGTAAAACATTATAGGGAATTATAATAATTATAATAAAATCTAAAATTTATTATTTATATTTAAACGTGCAACGATATATATTGATCTAATTTTTAAGGAAATAAATAAAATATACATACCAGATCCCCGCCACCCATTTTTCTAATTTATGTGTACATTTAAATTATTAAAATTTATTATAAATTACTATATATATATATATATATAAACACAAATATGAAACAAACGTTTTATTAACCACAATTAAATATTAGAAACTACTATAGTTTATAAATTATTATGGTCATATAAACTGTTATGCTCATAGGTTATGAAATAAATGAAGTGAATACTAGTGACACCACTTCTCATAACGATATTTCTGCGCACTAAAAAATGGTTATGATATTACCGACTGAAGATAATACAGAAATACATAAAAGTTTATAAGGCTCTTTTTTTATCTACTCAGTTTCATTTTTGTTATAACCGAGACCACCACAGTGATAGTATGTACTTAACGTGATGATGGTACAAACTATCAAAGAACAGTGCAATACTATCAAAGAATACAGAATTTGTAGCAGCCCGCTAGTGACAAATAAATCCCTACTACAATCAGCGCTGCCACTTTAACCGCCAGACAACTCTAGCACCGCCACTCAACCGTGGTTAATAATTTTATTATTCGAGAGACAAAAGGCACATTGTTACTTCCGCTTAACCAGTTGAACGATTTACACGCGCGATTAACGACTACATTGTTATCTACTCGGAACTGTAATAGTTTATGATTCTTAAAAATAATGTTACATAAAATACTAGTGTAGTATAATAATTTGAATAAATCCTAATTCTAGTCCATAATTATCCGCTACAAATTTCTACCTACTATCGCCCACTGGTGGACTTGATAGTAACAAAAATGAAACAGAGTTCATACAAAAGGGGACTTGTGAGCTTCTATGTACTTCTGTATTCTTTGACAATATACAATGAAAATGCGTCATATTATGCAGTTTTAATAAATATATTAAAATCCATGTTTGAAAATATACGAATTAATTCTATAAATTAAAAAAAAGAATACACCCTTAACTTGTGTTAAAATATTATCAGATTGTTTGAATATTAAAAACAAGTTAAAAATCAATTAAAAAGTAAGACCATAAACTATACAGATCAGTTATAAGGGAAGAAATATTGTAAATGAGACTTGTATGCTTGTTATTATAACGCTGATGACTTTTATTTCATAGTTTGAGCAATTTGCCACAGTTACTACCATTTTCTTGAAGTTCTAATTTGCATTTTAGGTTTATATCTAGTGATGATAATTCGAGGATCTTTAAATATGTCAGATAGAAAAGTGCAAGATTAAACACGAAAAAGTTTGTTCGTGTAATGAGCAGTACATGCGAAAATTCGTGTCCGTGGAAGGACTACCTAGAAGATACAATTAATAAATTAACTTCTTATTTAACGAATTTTCTTCCATCGAATTTTGGCCTAACCTTCGATTCGACCAACACTGTTATCTTTGGCAATGAATCATTTTTAAGGTTTTCCGAATTTTTTCAAGAATTGATATCGTTGTTATCTTTTGACGAATTTCAACTGCAATTGCTTAAGATCTTTTTATTTATACTTACAAGTACAATCGCTTTAATTTGTATTGCTTGGCACGTATATGGTTTGAGAATATCTGAACAATTTATGAATCCAAGTGAGTATGATTTCATCATTTTATGTAAGTTATTTTTTCCTTTATTGAACTTATAGTTGAAAAAGCCATTTTTTTCTCACCTTTGTTCAATTAAAAATAAACAATAGGAAGTATATATTATTTAAAAATGATTTCTTTTTTAGGTGGCCTACCCGGATATTACGGGAAGTCCTCAGAGTAGTCGTTAAATATTATTATTTCTAAGTTTTATTATTGAAATTATAAAACGATTATTACATATTTTCAATTACATCATAATTCGGCTTTATATTTCTAAAGATTCAAGATGGTAGATAAAATAAAGGATTTCTTTCAAAAGAAAAAAACCAATGCTAAGTTTATTAACGCTGGAAAAGGATATAAGTATGTTTAAAACAATACAAAAATTATTCTTATTTAAATCAGTCTATATATAAATATTTTAATATATATATTTATAAATATTCTATAGATTGAATGAAACTAGTAGACCCGAAACATCGAGGAGAATTCAATCAGAAATACCAATAAAAAGAGCAGAACCTACGGACGAAGCAAAAGTTGCTGGACAAGCTGCATTAGCACGATTACAAACGAAACAAACTGATACGCGCAGATTTAACACGTATGTTATTTAATATTTTAAATTTAACATAAGTTTAAATACATTAATCCGTTTAATTTTATTTATAATAGGTCCTATGCAGCGATACAGGCACGCGTTAAAAAAGAACTGGAATTGGAAAGAAAAGCACGACAGGAACAGGAAAAAGTAGCTTCCGCTAAATCAGCTGAAAAAGCTAAGGAAAAAGATAGAGAAATTTTAGCTGTCACCGATGTATACTTCCGATGCGCGTATATCTCTGATGAAGTTTTAACGCAAGAGGAATGGAAAAGAAAGATCCGAGAATTTCTATACGAACAATTAAAAGAAGAAGAAGCTGGTTTAACTTCTTGCTTAATCATTTATAATTGCAATTCAGGAAAAACTAAAATTCAGCAATGTATAGAGACTTTAGAAAAGTATATAGAAAATATTTTAAAAAATCCGGGAATAGAAAAATATCAAAAGATCCGAATGTGTAATAAAATATTTCAGGTAACTGAAATTATTATTGTGATATGAATTCTATATAAATAATGTTAAACACAATGTTTTTTTTCTAAAGGAAAAAGTGGTACCATTGGAAGGAGCGTTAGAATTCTTGCAAGCTGCTGGTTTTGAAAAAAAGAAATTATTACATAATGACGTAGAGGAAGACTTTTTAGTATGGAATCCTGATGCGTCTACTATCGATGATTTAACTATACTAGTAGAAGCACTAAATTCTGCTGAAGTTATTCCACTTGAAGTAGATAGAAATTTGCAAGTTCTCTTGCCTACTCAAGCGAATGAAATGTATGAACTATCTGATAATTTCTTTACTATAACTTTAGAAGAGTTGAGAAGAGAGCAAAAACTTCGGTGAGAAAACGAAATTTCATTTTACTAAGTAATTCAAATAATGCAACAGTGAAAATATTGATGATGTATAAATATTCGAACTATCATAATTTATTTTTTTTGCCAGAACCGAAGCCATCGAAAAAAATCAAATGTTAAGGACTAAAGCTATGCGAGAAAAAGATGAAGAACGAGAACTAAAAAGATATAGATTTACATTAATTCGAATAAGATTTCCGGATAACATAATATTACAGGGAACATTTTCGGTGCACGAAAAATGTAGAGAAGTAGTGGATTTCGTTAAAGAAAATTTGATCAATACCGATATTCCATTTTTCTTGATTTTACCAGTAGGTCAAAAACTTCAAGAAGAAGATTATGATAAAACATTATTAGAGTTAAGATTAATGCCGGCGTGTTTATTAAAATTTTCATACGAAAGCTATAAAGGAGATTTGGATATATCCGTAGGATATTTAAAAGAAACCGTGCTTTGCTTAATACGAAATACATAAAATTGTGGTAAATGATAGGTGTATCGCTGACGTTTGTGTATAAAATAATTTTTTACAAGAGGTCTTTTGGTATACGTTTTACATTAAATCGTGTTTCTTTTCTTTTTTTGTATAATTCCAAAATAAAATATTTTTTTACGGGTATTTCTCATACTTCAGCTTTGATGCACGAATGATTTCCATAAGAAATGGATATACATTTTGAATCATTGAAAATCTGAGCATTGTTAAGTTTCAGAATTCTACTTGTTAAATATCTATGATCTACCTAAATCAAGTTCAAATCATACATAATACTAGAATATATCTTTACAATAATTACCCTTATTTTGTGCCTGAGACTTAACGAAATATTTAAAATCTTACACGTTAGTATACATACACTGATTGAAAATACATATATACGCATTTTTATTTTTATTTTTTTTTTTTATTTAACAATCTAATCAATAAATAATATATATAATATATATATATATATTTATAAATATATATATATATATTATATATATTATTTATTGATTAGATTGTTAAATAAAAAAAAAAAATAAAAATAAAAATGCGTATATATGTATTTTCAATCAGTGTATGTATACTAACGTGTAAGATTTTAAATATTTCGTTAAGTCTCAGGCACAAAATAAGGGTAATTATTGTAAAGATATATTCTAGTATTATGTATGATTTGAACTTGATTTAGGTAGATCATAGATATTTAACAAGTAGAATTCTGAAACTTAACAATGCTCAGATTTTCAATGATTCAAAATGTATATCCATTTCTTATGGAAATCATTCGTGCATCAAAGCTGAAGTATGAGAAATACCCGTAAAAAAATATTTTATTTTGGAATTATACAAAAAAAGAAAAGAAACACGATTTAATGTAAAACGTATACCAAAAGACCTCTTGTAAAAAATTATTTTATACACAAACGTCAGCGATACACCTATCATTTACCACAATTTTATGTATTTCGTATTAAGCAAAGCACGGTTTCTTTTAAATATCCTACGGATATATCCAAATCTCCTTTATAGCTTTCGTATGAAAATTTTAATAAACACGCCGGCATTAATCTTAACTCTAATAATGTTTTATCATAATCTTCTTCTTGAAGTTTTTGACCTACTGGTAAAATCAAGAAAAATGGAATATCGGTATTGATCAAATTTTCTTTAACGAAATCCACTACTTCTCTACATTTTTCGTGCACCGAAAATGTTCCCTGTAATATTATGTTATCCGGAAATCTTATTCGAATTAATGTAAATCTATATCTTTTTAGTTCTCGTTCTTCATCTTTTTCTCGCATAGCTTTAGTCCTTAACATTTGATTTTTTTCGATGGCTTCGGTTCTGGCAAAAAAAATAAATTATGATAGTTCGAATATTTATACATCATCAATATTTTCACTGTTGCATTATTTGAATTACTTAGTAAAATGAAATTTCGTTTTCTCACCGAAGTTTTTGCTCTCTTCTCAACTCTTCTAAAGTTATAGTAAAGAAATTATCAGATAGTTCATACATTTCATTCGCTTGAGTAGGCAAGAGAACTTGCAAATTTCTATCTACTTCAAGTGGAATAACTTCAGCAGAATTTAGTGCTTCTACTAGTATAGTTAAATCATCGATAGTAGACGCATCAGGATTCCATACTAAAAAGTCTTCCTCTACGTCATTATGTAATAATTTCTTTTTTTCAAAACCAGCAGCTTGCAAGAATTCTAACGCTCCTTCCAATGGTACCACTTTTTCCTTTAGAAAAAAAACATTGTGTTTAACATTATTTATATAGAATTCATATCACAATAATAATTTCAGTTACCTGAAATATTTTATTACACATTCGGATCTTTTGATATTTTTCTATTCCCGGATTTTTTAAAATATTTTCTATATACTTTTCTAAAGTCTCTATACATTGCTGAATTTTAGTTTTTCCTGAATTGCAATTATAAATGATTAAGCAAGAAGTTAAACCAGCTTCTTCTTCTTTTAATTGTTCGTATAGAAATTCTCGGATCTTTCTTTTCCATTCCTCTTGCGTTAAAACTTCATCAGAGATATACGCGCATCGGAAGTATACATCGGTGACAGCTAAAATTTCTCTATCTTTTTCCTTAGCTTTTTCAGCTGATTTAGCGGAAGCTACTTTTTCCTGTTCCTGTCGTGCTTTTCTTTCCAATTCCAGTTCTTTTTTAACGCGTGCCTGTATCGCTGCATAGGACCTATTATAAATAAAATTAAACGGATTAATGTATTTAAACTTATGTTAAATTTAAAATATTAAATAACATACGTGTTAAATCTGCGCGTATCAGTTTGTTTCGTTTGTAATCGTGCTAATGCAGCTTGTCCAGCAACTTTTGCTTCGTCCGTAGGTTCTGCTCTTTTTATTGGTATTTCTGATTGAATTCTCCTCGATGTTTCGGGTCTACTAGTTTCATTCAATCTATAGAATATTTATAAATATATATATTAAAATATTTATATATAGACTGATTTAAATAAGAATAATTTTTGTATTGTTTTAAACATACTTATATCCTTTTCCAGCGTTAATAAACTTAGCATTGGTTTTTTTCTTTTGAAAGAAATCCTTTATTTTATCTACCATCTTGAATCTTTAGAAATATAAAGCCGAATTATGATGTAATTGAAAATAT
The DNA here is from genome assembly GCF_001313835.1 of Polistes canadensis. NCBI lineage: Eukaryota > Metazoa > Arthropoda > Insecta > Hymenoptera > Vespidae > Polistes > Polistes canadensis. The sequence goes on from NW_014569589.1 coordinate 962,879, forward strand.
GTAATAATCGTTTTATAATTTCAATAATAAAACTTAGAAATAATAATATTTAACGACTACTCTGAGGACTTCCCGTAATATCCGGGTAGGCCACCTAAAAAAGAAATCATTTTTAAATAATATATACTTCCTATTGTTTATTTTTAATTGAACAAAGGTGAGAAAAAAATGGCTTTTTCAACTATAAGTTCAATAAAGGAAAAAATAACTTACATAAAATGATGAAATCATACTCACTTGGATTCATAAATTGTTCAGATATTCTCAAACCATATACGTGCCAAGCAATACAAATTAAAGCGATTGTACTTGTAAGTATAAATAAAAAGATCTTAAGCAATTGCAGTTGAAATTCGTCAAAAGATAACAACGATATCAATTCTTGAAAAAATTCGGAAAACCTTAAAAATGATTCATTGCCAAAGATAACAGTGTTGGTCGAATCGAAGGTTAGGCCAAAATTCGATGGAAGAAAATTCGTTAAATAAGAAGTTAATTTATTAATTGTATCTTCTAGGTAGTCCTTCCACGGACACGAATTTTCGCATGTACTGCTCATTACACGAACAAACTTTTTCGTGTTTAATCTTGCACTTTTCTATCTGACATATTTAAAGATCCTCGAATTATCATCACTAGATATAAACCTAAAATGCAAATTAGAACTTCAAGAAAATGGTAGTAACTGTGGCAAATTGCTCAAACTATGAAATAAAAGTCATCAGCGTTATAATAACAAGCATACAAGTCTCATTTACAATATTTCTTCCCTTATAACTGATCTGTATAGTTTATGGTCTTACTTTTTAATTGATTTTTAACTTGTTTTTAATATTCAAACAATCTGATAATATTTTAACACAAGTTAAGGGTGTATTCTTTTTTTTAATTTATAGAATTAATTCGTATATTTTCAAACATGGATTTTAATATATTTATTAAAACTGCATAATATGACGCATTTTCATTGTATATTGTCAAAGAATACAGAAGTACATAGAAGCTCACAAGTCCCCTTTTGTATGAACTCTGTTTCATTTTTGTTACTATCAAGTCCACCAGTGGGCGATAGTAGGTAGAAATTTGTAGCGGATAATTATGGACTAGAATTAGGATTTATTCAAATTATTATACTACACTAGTATTTTATGTAACATTATTTTTAAGAATCATAAACTATTACAGTTCCGAGTAGATAACAATGTAGTCGTTAATCGCGCGTGTAAATCGTTCAACTGGTTAAGCGGAAGTAACAATGTGCCTTTTGTCTCTCGAATAATAAAATTATTAACCACGGTTGAGTGGCGGTGCTAGAGTTGTCTGGCGGTTAAAGTGGCAGCGCTGATTGTAGTAGGGATTTATTTGTCACTAGCGGGCTGCTACAAATTCTGTATTCTTTGATAGTATTGCACTGTTCTTTGATAGTTTGTACCATCATCACGTTAAGTACATACTATCACTGTGGTGGTCTCGGTTATAACAAAAATGAAACTGAGTAGATAAAAAAAGAGCCTTATAAACTTTTATGTATTTCTGTATTATCTTCAGTCGGTAATATCATAACCATTTTTTAGTGCGCAGAAATATCGTTATGAGAAGTGGTGTCACTAGTATTCACTTCATTTATTTCATAACCTATGAGCATAACAGTTTATATGACCATAATAATTTATAAACTATAGTAGTTTCTAATATTTAATTGTGGTTAATAAAACGTTTGTTTCATATTTGTGTTTATATATATATATATATATAGTAATTTATAATAAATTTTAATAATTTAAATGTACACATAAATTAGAAAAATGGGTGGCGGGGATCTGGTATGTATATTTTATTTATTTCCTTAAAAATTAGATCAATATATATCGTTGCACGTTTAAATATAAATAATAAATTTTAGATTTTATTATAATTATTATAATTCCCTATAATGTTTTACATAAAACTTATAATCACTAATTCATGCAAATTAATCTAGAATTTGAAGAAATCATGGCATCCATCTACCATGAAGAATATGGAAAAAGTATGGAAAGCGGAACAAGAAAAGAATCAAGAGAAGAAAAGAATTGCAGAATTGAAGAGAGAAATAGCTATGGAAAGAGACCGAGAAGATATGACAAAATATGCTATGGAGCAAGGCGTTATAGAAAAGAAAGATGATAAGAAATTAGATTGGATGTACAAGGGTCCGAACGATATGGTAAATAGAGAAGATTATTTACTAGGTCGTCCGATTGACAAATCATTTGAGCAAGTAGCACAAGCCCAGAAAGATGCGGATTTAAATCGAGCATCAAAGAATCATGTTGAATATGGTTGGTATTATTAGGTATATTGGCATCAATCAAGGTTTCCTGCTAGGTTTTTTTTTCATATTTTATTAGATAATATTAATTTATTATTTTTTAGAATGTATTCCACCTTCTTTACGATTTTTCTCCGGAAACGAGCAAGTCGATCTAGCAAGAAAGATGCAAGAAGATCCATTATATGCAATAAAAAAGAAGGAAACTGAAACACGAAGTCAGTTATTGAAGAATCCGGTCAAGTTAAAGAAACTTAAAGAATTGGTAAGTAAGAATATTCGTAAATATTGAATTGTTGATTTCGTGATTACTATAATTTAATATTTTATAGTTGGAACAACAGGCAAAGAAAAAGGAGACGAAGAAAAAAAGCAAAAAGAAAAAATCATCCAACAGCACGGATAACAGCGACGACGAAACCGAATTAGATAATTTGTTAGCAGCAAAGTACAAAAAGTTGAAAGATAAGATTAGTGAGAAAGATTTGATAAAGTCAATGAAAAAAATTAAGCACAAGAAGAAGAAGAAATCTAAAAAAGTTAGTAGTAATTCTGACAATGATACTGATAGTGACAGAGAAAGTAACAGTGGCGACAATGATAGTAGTAGTAGCAGCAGTAGTACCAATGAATTAGTTAAACGTAAGAAAAGAAAACGAAATCACAAAAAGAGAAGTAGTAGTAATGATAGTGGTACAACACACAGAAAAAAAAATAAGAAGAAAGATAATGAAAAAAAAGAAAAGCACAAAAAATCAAGCAAAAGTGACGAAGAAGATACTCAAAAATTACTTACTAAAAGTAGCAATACTCATATTATGAAATCAGATAGAATGTCAAAAAGAGAAAGAGACCATCCATATAAAAGGAATACAGTGCATAGAGATGATAATAATTATAGAGACAATGAAAACAATAAGAGATACAAAGAAAGATCATCTATAGAAAAATCCTATGACGTATGTCATTTCTAATACTAGTTTAATATTTTTTCCAATTATTTCTAACAAACAAAAATCATCTATATATATATATATATATACTTACAATATTTCTTTTTATTACAGGAAAATCATAAAAGAAAATCCTATCACTCTTCCTTTAATTTATCTCAAAAAAGGTTTAATGAAGGTAGAAGAATTGAACAGAAATGGGTTCCAAAGAAAAAACTTTCGGAAGAGGAAAAGGAAAAACGTAGGCTGGAAATGATGGAAAATGCAACATGGCGAAATAAAGAACGAGAACGTAATGTAAAGCAGTATCATGAACAAGAAAAGAAAGAATTATCTAACGAAAAAATATATAACAAAGATTTTATTAGGTACAATATTTATTTATTTTCTTTCTTTTTTTAAAAATTATACGTTCTATCGTATCATTAATATTATAAATATATATTTTTTTTAAACACAGGAAGCAATTAGTTGCAGCAGCTGAAGTTAGTACGGTTGCATCGAGAATTAAATCTAATATAAACAACATACAACGCTCTGGTCGAGCAATGGATACAAATTTTGCTAAACGATGAATTGGTTAGTAAGTATAACATTCATTACTACTCGTGTAGGGTATCTGTGACATACCAATTTCTATTGGGATTCCAGTATCAAATATTTGTGACTACCGTCACAAATAAACGCAAAAAATCAATTTTGGCCTGTGATCGGAATCTCTTCTCCGGGATGCGGTAAAAAACGTATTGACTACATTTGTACAGTTAGAATTATAGGAATACGCGTATATACAATATAATAAATTTTAAGATCTTTTTTTTTTACTTATTTTGTATAGAAAATAAGATATCATTTAATAAATTTTTACCAGGATTGATTATACACATACATACAATTAAATAATTTTTTTTACAATGTACAAATATACATATATGTACATTTCTCAACTCAAATTTAATATCATAAATATTGTTCTTGTAAATCAATTAAAGTGTATTTCATTAGAGCATTGATTAAGAGATATATATGTATAATTACGCTATTTTGCACATTTCATGAGATTCAAAATTATCTTTGGCATCCGTGATGGTAGTTACACAACCAATTGCAAGAACGTTGTTTACAACTGCTCTAGCTAGATAACCGGTAGTCAACGAATAATGTATAGAAAAGAATGGTGTAAGGTCATCCGATACCTCCAAATTTTGATCCTGAATATAAGTATATATCAATCCAACATATATTACATATTCTTATATGATAATTTTAAATTTATCTTACGATGAGTAATAATGTGTATAGAAATTTTTAATAAAACTAATAACTTGTACATACCTTGCAATACATGGCAAAACTATCCTCGACAAGTTTATTTAGATTTAATTGTTTTTGGAAACTAAGCTCGGGATTTCTTAATAAAATTGTTGATACTATGTTAAGTAACTGTAAAAACAAATAAATTTTAATTAATATTAATATTTTATCCTTCTTAACAAAGAATATTGAAAAGAAGGAATTGGATAAATTTTGTTCAAATATTACCTCAACTATAATTTGACGATATTCTGGTAAGTGTATGTGATGAAGTAGAGATTCAACGAGCAAAGCAAAAGTTAACTCTGATTGTGTCATATTAGAAAGTGTTGGTTGCTGCGGTAATTCACGCCCATTAACACATATACCTTCAGGACAACGCATTAAAACTTGCCATACTTGATTGTAAAAATGTGTAGGAACTCTACATAAACTTCCTTCTATTCTTCTTCGTCCAAGCACAGTAAGTCTATTAAAGAAAAATATATTACAATTACAAAATTTTATAAATAGATTTTATTATAAAATCTAATTAGTATACTTTTCTGAATTGGCCCAATCCTTAACAGTCAATACTTTGATCAAAACTTGTCTAACTTTATAGGGACTGTAGTTTTCAATTGGCTCAGGATTTTTCACAAACATTTCTAAGTAGAGCTTCATTGCTTCCAATACCCATCTAATCACATATATCAATTTTATATTTATATTACATTATAAACATAATAATTAAAACTATACAAATCGAATAACATAAATACCCAATACGAATTTTTAATATTCCTTTAAACATTTCTGGATTTGTTCCAATAAGTCTACCACAATACAATAATACTTCTTGCTGAAGTACAGCTTGTATTATATTGTGGGGTTGAATAGTAGAATACATGACAGATTGAATTTCTGCAGGGGTCATAGGTTTATCAAATACAGTTTCTTCCTGGCCAATAACTCCAACAGTTATCTGATAAATAATAAAAATATATTGGTGTGTGAATAATTAATAATAATAAATGAATAATTTCAGAACACACGGAGTTACGTCATCGCAACCCTGTGCAATCTTGATACACAGATATTACCTGTTTCCCTTTAACAAGTACACCAGTAATAAAAGGACTTATACTATCAACAGTATGGTGCAATAAACTGCTACAGTAACGAACAGCCATCCAATATCTAAGACAACCTGCTTGCTGATACAGTGCTCTTAAATGATCACCAACTATAAAATTTAATTAAATTAAATCTATAGAAGATTTACACAATTTGTTTAATATACAGGTTTTACAATCCAAATTCAACCTTTTCGCAAATCAAATTTACCCATTTGCAAATTTTACTCTTGTAGAAGGATGGATTTGATTTGCAAAAAATTGAATGTGGAGTTCAAAACCAGTATAAATATAAATATATACCTGTTGTTCCATTAATTTCATAATTGATACCTTCTCTTTTTAATAAAACACCATAGAGCTGACACTTTACATACAATCCATCACAATTACGAATTTCATTTAATATATTATGCAAAGGCTCGTGCATAAAATACTAAAAATAAAATAAATTCGATAAATAATGATCAAATCAGTATCTTTATTGTATATACATACAGAATAATCTTTTATATCTTCAGAATAAGCTAAAGCTCTTGGAACATCGGTGAGACTTTGATAACCAATATAATCATGTTGCAGTTGTTTGAATTGAGTTAGTTCGAGATCAGTTTCCATAGAATTAACAAAATCCAAATGTTCTATAAATAAAGAAAAAATAAATATTTTCATCATGTTAATTGTATGTAATATATAAAATAGATTTCACTAATTACCAATGCAAGAAGATGAAATTAAATTTTGCAATCGTCCAATGCGTACTTTGGTTCTATCGCAGTATCCTTTCTTTAACATCGCAAATAAGTCTAACATTTCTTTAAATTGTGGATCTCTAAATATAAAAAAAGATATATATATATTTATTAATTATATTTTATTGTTATGTAAAAATTGTGTGTAAGCAATTGATAAATACCTCATATGTTCTTCTCTTATTAGAAGGCATACAGTTGGACGACCAGAAAGTCGCCAATATTTACCAACGAATTGAAGTTCTGTTTTAATATCATCAATTAACAAAGCCATATCTCTGTATAGATAAAATTCAGATACTTCAAATATGAGTGGATAGCAAAGTACCGTCATACCGCACACCCTATACACCTGTATATGAATCATTTATAGAAAAATATTAAACTTTAACGTATATCATATATACCTTGCTTGTACCCAAAGAACCAATGGGTCTAGCTGGACGTCCTTGAAGATTCAATTTCTTATTAACTCCAAGTTTTTGATAGACTTTAATCAATTGAGTCGAAGATAATATTTGTACTGGTTCAACTTCATGCGGAGTTTGTGTTTGAATACCATAAGTTGCCATCATAGCTTGTAGCCTCATAGATTCAGCAATTAAAACAATTTGTACTACAAGATCAGCATGAGTGCCCTAAAGGAAATAGTCATTCATATTGGCAAATATATCGTGCAATATACTTGTATAAATATATTATATAAAAGTGATACATATATATAAATAGCAGCAAAAAGTATAATTAAAGTATAAAGTTTTGTTTTTCAAACGATCTACATATAAAACTTAATTTACAATAGCTTTCTAAAAGTGAGAAGGAGATAGCAGAGTAGTAAATTATAGATTTACGATACGAATTTCTGTTATTTTTTTCTATGCAAACACATGCATATTCTATAGAATTAAAAAAGAAGATATGTCATTTTTAATAAATCACGTTGAGCGTAAAAGATAATTAATTATGGCAAATAGAAAATAATATGAGAACACAATGCAAAATTAAGAATACTTCTACCATGATGTAATAGCAAGCATACAACATAATTTACTTACAATAGTGGGCTTTGCCTGTATGAAATACAAGAAAATAATATTAACATTTCTTTTTTATATATAAATATATACATATGTATATATATTCTCTTTTGATAGAAAGAAAAATTAAGTGTTTTATTATGAATTATTATTGCTATTCTTCGAACACATGTGTTATTTATCTTACCTGAAAAGCAGAATATCTTCCAGCTCTTCTTGGTCTATTATATGAAGGTAAATAACGACGAATAGGATCTAATTCATTGATATGTAATAAACTAGCAGTTAACAACTGAGAAATTACAAACATTGCTTGATTCCATAAATACATCGGTGATTCATCTGAATTCGTTGAATTTTTATATCCTCTTCCTTCATCGCTAGGTATCCGATAAACGCTACCAGGATCATTTCTTTCATTTTCCAAATTTTCTTTGGGTACATAATAGTACATTGGTATTACAGGATCTATTTGCGAATAAAATATCTTATCAGTTGATTCTTTTTTCACTTATTCAAACTTATTCATATATTTTTTAAAATACCTCCATGAAGATCTTTGTATATTCTGGCTTTTAATAAATTTTGATATTCTTCTACTTGTTCAGGCAATGTTTTAAAAACACCATCGATTATCATAAAAATATAAAATAGTGGCCATTCGCATTCGACATTATCAAATTCCTATTGAAAAAATATGCTTTTCTATTACATGTACTATAAGTTTGTATTAAAATGTTAATATATTCGACATATCATGTATATTTTACTTGCCTTGATTTCACCAGATTTGTAATAACGACGTTGTGTGTCTTCTAACACTGTTTTATATCCATCTCGGCCAAATCTTTTAAATCCATAATTACCCTTGAGTCTACAAATTATATTTGATTTAGTTTGATTATATAATACTTCTTCGTGAGTAGCAAAAGCAGGGAAAGATATTGTTGGCAACAAAGCTGCATCTACGCTCTAAAATATAAAGGAAAAATATAAATGTAATATTGAAAGATAGGAATAATGTGAAAATATTTTAAATTGTTGCAGTACTCGATCTACCTTCGAACTTGATTCTCGTGGTAACATTGTTTCAAAGATACTACGGTTACGATTATGTGCATCAATATCGACATATATCACAGACCAGGAAGCACCCTTTTCTCCAAACAAATTACAACCATTAATAGCTTCTAAAGCACTTTTTGCTATACCAATCGAACTAGCATGTATTTCAGGAGTTCCATCATTGTAACGACTTCCACGTTCCCACATTCCAAAATCTGGAGTCCTATATGCTCTTTCTACGTAATATACAAGATTTTGTATGAAAGCTACTTCGTCTTGAGTATATATTATTTGTAATCCTGATGAAATCATTTGTACTAAAAATAATAAGTATAAAGATACGACGTCAATCTAATAAAAAGAAACAAAGAATATATTAAAAAGAATAATTGTGAATTTTATATAAATATTTTCTTATAAAATTAATATTAAACATTTACTTGTAAATGATGATATTCTATATCTTGAAGAATTTCATCCCCGGTGTTTAAATGAAACTTGCAATGGAGAGCAAAACGATTTGATTGATTGCGTTTGAATAATTCTACCCTTGATGATTGTTTCATCCAACATTCTAAAATACCTCTCATGCATTTTATCGCTGACTGGCCTAGTTCATAAGACTTTCCACGGTCGTCATCTATACGTCTGTGTAATTAAATAAGACAAAATAGAATAAATTATTATACAGTTAATTAAATAAATTAAGTATAAATATATGTTTTATTATTGCTTACCGATAGGCTTGATATAAACTCCATATTGCAGCAGCACAATAAATACTTTCACGTATACTTCCAACAACTTTATCAGTTGTGATTTGTGGAAATAAGCCAGTTATACAACTTTGATATCGAAGTAACTGTCGTTTGACTATTCAATATAAAAAATCGTTAAATTGTTGGAAAAAGAAACTATATTAAATATATTAATATTATCTTACCAATTCCATAATAAATATCAAGCTGTTTGACGGTATCTTCATAATTAGTAATTTTAAGAAACATATCTATATCCAAGTCTATGACGCTACCTTGACGTGCACCTCTTATCATAGAAAATCTAAAAGTTGAAAGAAAATGTGATTCAAAAAACTTTTTATTTCAAATATAATACCAACATTTAAAAGGAAAAGAAAATTTAAAAACAAACCGTTTTGCACTTGGCGGTGTTGTTACAAGAGAAGTCATTTTTTATTATAACAAACACAAACACGCACACAATGAATAATATTTAATATTACAAATATAATTTATATTATTTCAATTAAAAACAACATTATATATTTTATATAAGAAAGATATTACACTCTGTGGTTATATTTAGTTGAATTCTGTATTTTCACTAAATTGGGACAGTTCTTATTCAAATTGTATCCTTTTTAATGAAATCAAATAATTGGACACAATTGATAATTAATTAATATTTTTCTATGTTGTAACATTTATTAAAAACAAAAAAGTTATTGATAATCTAAAGGTGAGAATATACAATTTGTTCAAGCTCTTCTACGTTGTTAATGCATAAAACTAACCACAGATCTGTAGGTTATAAATAGAAGAATTGAAAATCATCTGACGTAACATTGAACAAGTATAGAATTTGGCATGGGAAGCATTGTTCAATGAATTTAAAAATGTCAACCTAATCAAAATTGATAAACATCTGTATAGTTACTAAATTCACCCTAATCATCCTAATCGTAGTTTTATTTCATTCGTTGTACAAAATTAATTAACATTTTCTCGTGTTCGGTAATATAGATAATTGATAACGATAATTATTTATTTTCTTACAAGGTCAGTAACGATTTAGTTAATAGTTCGATCGAATATTTAGATATGTAAATAAAAAAAAAAAAGAAGAAAATATTGAATTGAGGTATATAGAAGGAACTTCCTCCAATTTTCTTCCTTTCTTTTTCTTAAAGCGTCTCTGACGGAAGGAATTTAAATGCGCAAGTGCAAAGTTGGATTTACAACATGGTGGAACGCAGGAAAGGCCGAAAACGCAAAGATGTAAGCATCACCTAGCGAATTTCTTAGTACGATAAGTTTATAATGTCGTAATAGATTATTATTCGATTAGAATTATCAGCGTTATCGTTTATATATTTTTTCATCTCTCCTCTTTTCGAAACGTCTTCTTTGGTACACGTGTCACCATTGATGTCTTCCTTTTAATTTTCAAGTGTAAAACGGATGACGTAGATAAATATATGTTTCAATTTATTTCGTCAATTTGTCATATGATTTTTTTTCACTACTTTATTTGTAATACGAGTATTTCTCTTTCAACGTGAATATATAATTTTAATTTATTTTTAAAAAAAGATTATACAACAATTTATCTTGACAAATATTTTATTGTTCACATCAAATGTATGAACAATTATTAAGCGTACCAGTTTGTATTAAGAATATGTTAACTTTTGTTAAATAGGAAATCTCAAGTTTAGACAGCGAAATAATTCAGGATAAGCCATCAAAAGAAGAATATGCTGTAGCCAAATGGATTCGTAACAATGTACCTTCCAAAAAGACTAAATTTGACAGAAATCATAATGTGGAATACTTTACGGGTACGCGTGCAGTCGATGCGCTGCTGGAAAGCTCACCCTGGAGCAAGACCAGATTTGAGACTCGTGAACAGGTTACCAAGTTTCTCGACACGATGTTGAGGCATAAGTTTTTCCACAGGGCTAAGAAAGTAGTCATTTCTGAAGAGGAGCTTTGTAAAATCCGTGGTATTAAGAAAAAAGTTAAAGAACCAAAGGAAGAGAAAAAGTCTAACGAAAAAGACAAGGATAAAGAGAAAGAAAAAGATAAGGAAAAAGATAAGGAGAAAGAAAAAGAAAAGGAAAAAGAAAAAGAAGATTCTAAGGATAACAAAGATGTTACGAACAGGAACAGCGAAGATAAATCTGATGAACGTAAAGAGACTAAGAAAAAACCAAAAGTGAGTTATTACTTTTAAATATAATTTAACTCCTTGTGCTATAATAGTGTGCCAATCTTACGGGCCAAACATAAGAAGCACAAAATATAGCATTGACTTTGGCATGTAGCTCTGCGTGTTAAATCATAGTATAAGAGGTTAAATATAATATAATCTTTTTTATAAACCTGTTTTTTCATTGCTACAGGTACGACTCGAAATGCATATGGAACAATACTTCGTAGATTGCAATGATGCTTATGTTTGGATTTATGAACCGATACCAGTGTATTATTGGTTTTTTGGTACCTTGGTTGTATTAGGAGCAATAGGACTTTGTTTATTCCCCTTATGGCCCGTAACCATTCGTCAAGGAGTATATTATTCGAGCGTAGGAGCAGCTGGATTGCTTGTATTCATCCTTGCATTAACTATTATTAGAATGATTGTATTCTGTCTTCTTTGGGTGCCCACTCTGGGAAGGTGTCATTTTTGGTTACTACCCAATTTAATAGCGGATGTTGGCTTTTTCGCATCATTCTGGCCATTGTACCAGGTAAATTCTCATTTACTTAAATGTATTGTATTTTTTGTTCAATATATTGCTCAATAATTATATAATACGTTAATATTTTTTAGTATGAATATTATGGTGTTTCAAATGAAAGTGATAAAAGAGGTAGTAAAAAGAAAAAGAAGAAAGACAAAGATTCTGATACAGAAGAAACACCTAGTGCATCAAAGTAAGTGGATAACAACAAAAATAATAATAATATCCTATATTATACTTTTAATTATTAGAAATATTTTGATTTATATTTTTGTTAACAGCGAAGATAGATCTAATATGGAAGAATCACCAAAGGATGAGATAAGCAGAATTGAAGAAATTTCTAACGAAGATAATAAGAAAGTTTCTGCTAGTGAATCAGTAGAAGGTTCTGAGGGTAGCGAAGAAGGTTCGGAAAGTGAAAAATCAAATACAGGTCGTGATTTTGTGATGGTATAAAACATATATTGTGACATTAATTATCTCCATGTTCATTTGAACAAGTAAAATTAATTTGATAATTAATCGTTAAAATTGAAATATGCTTTTACATATATAAATTATTTTACTGCATAATTGTCAAAATTAGCAGATTACTATAATTCATTTGGTAAAAGGGGAAATAGGTATTAATGTCAAAGTACCATGAAAAAAATAGTGAAAATATCTTCTGACGTACAATCTATTTCTTAATAGATATTTATTTATATATCTATAAGAAAACATATATCAAACGGATATAATTGTACCAGAAACTCTGCATTTCATGCATTTAGGATATTATTGCAGTTGGACGAATAATACAAAATTTGTCTGCATTTTGTACGAAGAGAATTTATTGTTGATGATTAAAATGAAATATGTAATATCAGAATATAAAAAGATATATAATAATAATAATAATATCACTTTATCGCGATAATTTATAAAGTTTCATTTCAATACTATTTTTTATAAGTTACAAAAAGTGAAGATGTATTGATGATATTTTACTACGTTATTTAAAAAAGTACTTAATCGATTATTGAAAATATTGGATTGAAAAAAAAGGAATGCAATAAATTTTCTTCTTTACTGTTGTACCTTTCTATTTCGTAAATACACAATAGTTGGGGGAATGAAATTTTTGTACGTGAGATTCTGATATTTTTGTAAGCATTTGTCGAAAATATTCGCGACTTCTTTTCTCACTATTTCTCTCTCTTTCTCTTTCTTTCTAGTAGGACTGACATTGAATTTTGAAAGGTGCGTATATTGCATGTTTAATACGATCAAATTTATATTTTTATTGAAGATTTCACACAATTACAATTATTATTATTATTATTATTATTATTATTATTATTATTATTATTATTAAACGTGGATATATTTAACTGGATCATTGTAGGTATGTACATGATTCGCGAATCTCTATATTCAAATAAAGGATACAAATGAAATAATTATATATCGGATAATATGATCGATTATTTTTAAAATAGAAAATTTATATTTCACTTAAATTTAATTTATTATATAATGTATATATATATATATATTTCTTAATTTTATATTATACGTCATTTCTAAAAATGCAACTCGAAACGTTACTAGAATCCAGGATGATAATAATCTTCAATGATGCATAGATTTCAAAGTTATTTCTCGCAACATAGCGTTGCACATAGCTGCATAAGGATTTAAAGAGACAAGCTGTGATTTGGCAAAGCTCGAGCCAGCTTTGGCTGCCAGTATAAAATCTTCTTTAGCTTTTTGATCCTCATTCATGTAACGATACAATATTCCACGTTGGCAAAGCGCCTGAATGCCTGCTTTTCCTTTTCCTTGGCTAAGTTTTACTGCCATGTGCAAATCCTCCAATGCTTCTACATAAAAGATAAATTTCGAATATATATCATACGTTTAGTATTATTCACAATTAGTATTTTTTTTATTTTTTTATCAATAAGTATACATGATATCGTTTTGTCATAATAAATTAATTGACGTTACCATTATCACGACCAGCCAAACGAAATGCTTGAGCTCTATCGTTTAAAATAGTTGGAGAGGAAGGTGTTTTCTTTAAAGCTTCCTCGAATAAACGGAAAGATTTGTCAAAATTATTTAACTCTGCGCACGAAATAGCTTCTTTCACGATACTCAAAACTTCCTCTGTTAAAGTATCCGCCTCATCTTGGTTTAACGTATCTATACAAAAATAAATAAAAAATTCAAAATCCTCGATTAAGGAAGAAAAAAACAAACTACGTACCAAGATTTTCATTTTCTGAAATATCAATGGATCCATGTACTTGAAATGGATCAAAAATTACGTTTAAAGTTGCACGATCGCGTTCGCTCAGTCGCTCCATTTCTACTGAATTCTCAAAGATATTGTATTTTTAATTGGCATTGGTCGAGAACTCGTTTCTGTTTATCACGAATTAATTAACTTGTTTCCTTTAGAATATTATACCGATATACGTTGTTATTTAGATTATACCGGTTATTTAGCATAAAGGTGTGACATATAGATGAATATAATATTAAGGAAGTATTAGTTTTAGGAGCTCTAATCTTTCGGAATTTGTTCCTCGCTAGTCGATGTAATAAATGTACCGGTTTGATATGGAAAATTTTCAGAGGAAGTACATAATTAGAATCTTAAGAAGAAGGAGAGGAAGAAGAAAACGAAGAAGAAGAAGAAGAGAAGAGGAAGAAAAAAACAAGATGATGTTCGAAGCACGCGACACAGGATAAAGATCTTTTTCCTCGAGTATGCAAATTCATCGGTTGTACTGTTAACTAGCTATTTTGTTCATTTAACGTTCTCACGTTTCTCACGAAACGTGAAGATATAAACGCCCCAAGAAAACTTTCGTATCACGGAAGCTGGCATATTGCATTTATCAACTACAAAGCTCTCGGAGTTTAATTTTGTTTACTTATTTTAATTACGGAATATATGTTTATCTTTTTGTTTTTAGTTTGAACTTCCGTAAGGCTGTACAATTATTACTTTTAACGTAGCATTACGTATCAATTCATTTCTTACTTTAAATTAATTTTTTTCTTTTTTTTCTTTTTAGGAAATATTTAACGAGTATTTAGAAGAAGGGTTTTTACGTGTTACATTTCACTATAATTTACATGTAAATGCCTGACATAATTATTTATTCATTACAACAGAGGAAATTATATAAATATGAAAATTATTCATAATTTTTTGACAAGTATAATAAAGGCGTATGTTACACCAGCAACTTGTTTAATCGCTACAATGAGTAATGAACCACTTGTACTATTTCTTAAAAATTTTCTAAAATACAACATACACCTTTCTTCTGTAGAAACTCATTCAATTGTATTTGAATGATATAATCGGTAGTAAAATAAATCATTTCTGAGGGAACAAATAAAAAAAGAATAAAATTTTCTTGAAATAAGCTTCTGTATTTTATTAGAAAATGAGTTAGAAGAAATAGGACCATAAGTATAAGAAAAGGTATTCTTTTCACTATTCGTAAGTGCATAGAAGATGTGCATGGGTCCTTGGGTACATACTACACACGATAGGGAGGGGGGCGGGAAGGAGGGCCCGTCACGAACGCGAAGTTAACTGCCCATAACTCATACCCGATATATAATAAATATCGTTACTCCATCGTGAGTACACGTGGACGTGCGCGAAGTGGTTTATACGCTTATGCGAATCGTACGTGGAAACATGGAGGGGCTTCATGTATATTTTCTCTCTCTTTCTTTCTATATAACGTCGTGTACGAACATAAACGTTTCAGAGTACCTCGTGTCTACGCCTTCGCTGCTAGGAGATAGGGAAGACGATCTTTTGTGGTTAAACCTTCGCCCTTTAATTTTTAACCAAAAGGACTAAAGTCGCCAACGAAGATAACGTTTCATGAAGAAGATTTCTTATACTCTTGTAAGGTTTCTCTTTTTTTTTTTTGTTTATTTGTTTTTGTTTTGTTTTTGAATAATCACGATAATATCTTACGTTATTTCTTTTGTTTTTTTGTATCAACAATGTTTTTATTTGATTTTTTAAACAAAAATGCGTCCTGTCATCGCACGAGTATTTATTTAGGCTCCGAATTTCGGTTAACTCTTCTCGAGAGAACGAAAGAGAGTAGAAAAAGAAAGCAATACAAGGATTCATGCGAGAGGACGAACCCTTCCTTGAAATAAGGATAAGAAAAAATATCATCCTGCATGAGCAGCGACCACCGCAGTTTGTGGTTACAATAAACAAGGAAAGAAAAAAAGAAATGCATCTATTTTTCTCTTTCTCTGGTTCATACGCGTATACGTTAGTCTTCTTATATTTTTCTGTCTCTCTCTCTGTCTCTCTTTCTTTTTTTCTTTTTTTCTTTCTCTTTTTCTCTACAGGGTTAGTTCCTATCTTCTTCCAACTCTTCTTTCTCCCGTCGCCCTTTGCGCACATGTACCTTACGCCAAGTGCAGACAACCGGATTTATATTCAAATGAATCGTCGTAGAAGGGTCGACTTATCAACGTATCGCGCTCGATGAAGCAAAAAGACAAAAGGAGTTAAGTTTCGAGAATAAAAATAATATATGCGTGGTTCCATTTTCTCTTTTTTGTTGGAGTTGGATCCTTTTTTGTTTATCTCGAATTTAGACGTACAGATTTGTATCTTAACGCGTCTTAAACACTTCATTCATTCATTCATTCATTCGTATATGTTTGTATTCATTATTTTGTCGTATTTCAATTCAATAGATAAGTATAGTAATTAAAATATATTTGAAACAAGATCGTAGTAGTTAAGTTTTCTCAGTAATAATGAAATAATATTGATCAGTAAATTTCATTTGGACTTTCTTTTATCTAAAATTCAGGCGTACATATATTGGTTACAATTTGTTTGAAAATTTCATTTCTTTTCGTTATTTTGACGTATTTAATTTTACATTAGTAGATATAATAATTTAAAAAATTCTTAAGACAAGACGATAGTTGTTTTCGCAGTATCGGCAAAGTAATTCTGTTTGAGAAAGCTTGTAGAATAGTTAGTTGGATTTAAGTTCGATTTCTAAATCTATCATTGTTCTTCGAGATGAGAATTATTGGTACGACGATATTCTCCGTTCATCCTGGTACATACATGACTTTATTTAGCTTTAGTTCGTCGAAACCGGTTACAAGCGAATGCTTTTCTCTCTTTCTTTCTCGTGCATCGAGCTCACTGGTCCCCAATAACATGGCGCAACTCGGAGATTTGGTGTACAACCGCGAACTTTTCGGCTTTGCGTACCCGCTCCGAGGAATTTCACGTGTGAGAGAAAAAGATGGAATAACTTTGCGTCGAAGTATTTTAAAGGAAACAAACTCGAGTAATCCAAGACATAACTTTATGTTATCTTAAATATTTTTATTTATTATTTTTAAGTATTTAATCATTTTCCAATTATTTTTTAATACAAACAAATTAGTTTTTGTTTTCTTAAACCATAGATTTGTTTTCACATTTTAAATATTTTCTCAATTAGACACGAGAATGAATGAAAGTGGGTGGGTGGTGGGTGGTCATTGGAAATCCAGAATTTCTTTAATTAAATTTAAGTTATCTAAAAGGCTGAAAAGCTTGCAACTAAATTCTATCCTTTTTACTTAGACGTGAAAGGGAAACGATTTACCGTACCTTACATTAGATCGCGTGGGTAGCTTGCGTCATTAAGCACGGTACTATACGGTACAAGAATGACTTTGGCTTTGGTGGAGAAAGTGACCGGGTGTGGCTTCGCATTGCTCTTCAAACTTATTGTATAATTCGTTCTCGAAGGGATCGTTTTTGAATGTTGAATAATTCCTCGAAACATTTTCACTGGCATCGATGTTATCTCACAATCAGATTGCATAAGATATTCGCAATCAAATTTCTGAAGTACAATGATCGTAGATTTCATTTTAATATTATTTTAAGACAAAAAGAAACTTATATCAAGAAAGTTTTCAATGAAAATGATCAGTTATGATGGTCCGAATGAAAATCTTGTAATTAAATTAAATGAACATAATATCTATGCACTTTTGAAGCTTTGAAACAGCCTGTATCATGATATCACGAAGTCGAGACCCGCACCGATGTGCAAACGGTTTGTCCGGTTTTCGAGACAAAGGGTTCGTCGAACTCCGAGTGCAGGGTTCGATCGGCAGAGCTACCGAATGTCTCCTTACGTAGTACTTACTTACGAGTAAGATCGTCGATCTATGACGTGAATGCGCCCACATATATCGACTTTAGCATACGTACACAGAAATTTCTTACGAGAACGAAAGGAAACGTACCGCTATGCGTACGTGTATCCTCGTGATTTGACCTCAAAGAGAACCCTCCAAAGACACGCACGCTGTTGGTTCCACGTTTCATTCTGATTTTATATTTTATTCTTTTTTTTTTTATTTTTTTTTTTTTATCAAGGATATCGTATGTAGAGCGTTTTATTTGACGATAAAAAAAAATAAAAAAGAAAACTAGTAACAGTAACTAGAAATGATTGTGAAGAACGAATATCTTTTCACGTTCTATTAAAATAGAAAAAAAAGCCGAGGACGAGTAAAAATTTCAAGGTTGAAATTACTTTTGAAGATATTCTGTATCTTATTTTGTATTTTTTATCTTTACGTTCTTTTTTTTTCTTTTTTTATTTCTTTTTTTTTTTTTTTAATTGTATCTCTCGCATATGAGACAATTATGAGAAAGGGCGTTTCTAATAAGACGTCCCGTCAACTTTTTGCGATGGAATTTCGACTGTCCGTCGACACCGTCGTTGGAAGTTACAGAGTTCGTTAAACGCAACGTTCGATCGTCCTCCGTCCTTTTCTTCTCCTCCTACTCCTCCTTCTATCTTTTTCTTCGTTTGTTCGTTTGTACGTTCGTACGTTCGTTCGTTCGTTCGTTTCTTGGTTCAAGCCGAGACGAACCTCGGGCATTCATTGTTAATACTTTTTCGAGGTTATTACATGTCCGATATGTAAATGCATCGTTGAGAGTCCGGTCCTCGACATCGGAGGACCAACTCCTCTCGTTCTCTTTATCCAACTGCAACTCTCTTTCTCCTACGTTCCTTTATTCCCCATACTGCATTCTCTCTTTTCTTTACAGGGACGCAACTGATCCGAGACAACGTGTGCTTTCAGTGAAAGTATATATCGCGTATTTATCACATTTTTAAATAAATCCTACAAACGATAAACAATTTTTCTAATTTTACAGCATATGAATATTACATAAATCCAGGTTCTTCGAAAGATGGATGATTATAATTCAAATGAAAATAGTAATACATCGCGAGTCAATCAAATTTTTATTGAAGTTATCTAATGTAAAAAAAAAAGAGAAAAAAAAATGAAGAATCCATTGACGTGTTAGAAATTTGTCGTAACGTCCGTTTCTAATTTTACCTTTGTGATTTCTTTACAGATTGGTAGTATCCGCTCCTGGTTCGTGGCAAAACCATCACCACACCAGCGTTACTACCACCACCACCTCCACCATCACCTCCACCATCACCATCACCACCACCATCACTATGCCCCATCGTCATCACCATCTCCCTGGTTCCTCTGTAACGGATAGGCTTCACCTCCGCAGGACGGAACTCTAGTACGCTTCCAGTTTCGTCCTCGAGAGTTCTTCGCGGTTTAGTAGGAACGTGCCTCTCGCAACGTGCACCTCGAGCTCCTCCTCCATGCTCGGCATATTCGAATCATTTGACCAGTATTTTTTCCATCCGATCTAAAAGTATCAATTAAAATTTCTTTTCATTCGATCGATAATTAAAATAACATTATTTTCTACGAATCGTTCCTTTATTTTTATTGATAAAAAAGCGCGGGAAAATTCGACTGGAGGAGAATCGTTTCAAGTTGATGAGTGACAAAGACGGGGGATGCACGTGACCGTTTCTTCACGTTTTTTATCAAAGATGAGGAGAATTGTCTGAGAAAAAGAGATAGAAGAAGAAGCAAGGAAAAAGAGAGAGAAAGGTTAAACATCATTTCCAAAATAATATCACATACTAGTTAATCGTACTAGAGAAAAGAAAAAAAAACCTTTCGTGATATCTGCACGCACTTTCTTTCAACTTTTCCTTTAAACTTTATTTATTTCCTTGATCTCGCTCCACTCTACTTACGTTCAAACTTGTTTTACGATTATCAACAACGTTCCTTTCCCGCGTATGTAGGTATTTTTTACGGGCCGCTGATAAGTCTTAGGGAATCTTTATAACCGGTGATCTTTTCTTGTCGTTTTATCATCATGACCGGGTTATTGCAACGCATCCATCCTTGGCGCGATAGCGTGCGTTTAAGTATTAGCGTGAAACTCCTTATTATTATTCGTACCCTGGCTCATAAATTATAGGAGATTTAAGTTCTTCAGGTAACAAGCATGTCGAACGTTAATTTCATTGGTTTATTCATCGGCGTTACGAATCATGTGCTTTTAATTTACGTGTCTGTTAAAGAAAACGTTCTTCGTGAAAATCATCATTATTATCATCATTGACGTCGTCGTTGTAATTGTGACCGACAAGATGAACGTTTGAATAAATGAAAAATTAAAAAAAAACAATAAAAAAAAAAAGAAAAAATTCAAACAACAGAATGTCAGATTGGTTCGCTATTTTCAGAGATTGGGAAAGAGAAAATCTTACGGAGGCAGAGAAAAAGAAAACAAGACGATCCCTTATACGTAAGGATGCGATTGCGTAGGAGAAGATACACGAAGCGGTGACAAGAGGACACAAGGAGAGTTTGTCTCGACATGAGGCTAAGTCCAATATTTCTTTCGTGTGCCACGGCGAGCTTGTTCGGTTCTGTTGAAGCCATCCGAAGTCCTTCGTATTCTAAGGATTACGAATTATCAACGGAATTCTTCCTTGTACCGTCGGAAGATACAGTCGATAGAAATGGTTTGGCAAGCGTGGCCAGCGTTATCAGCGTACCGGCACCGAACAGAACCATCTCCGTCTTCAGGATGCCTACTAGGAAGGGCCAGGAACGCGAAACCGAATCCAGTAGACCGCCAAGCTCGCGTTTCCTTCTCAGACAACGACCTTGGGCTCTTCCCCTTGCAGCCCTAAGTGCCGCAGCGATGCTACTCATGGCTGGTTTCGAGGTTTTCGTACTCCTCAAGGTTGGTCAATGCTCTAAACTTTAACATTAATGGATACTTTTTAATATTCTCTCATCCTACTTACAAATGATTATTTTTTCTTTTCTATTTTTTTTTCTAATCTCAGTAGCAATGAAATTACCAGCATTTAAAATACTTTTCAATTGTTTTCGGACATAGACGAAGGAACATCGAGTTCTTGAGAAATAAGATTATTTTGACCGAGATTTTTCATTGATCTTAAACAGTTCTCGTAATATATATTATTTTCGATAGAATTCTTCGACAAGCTCCGATAATCCGGACCCGATAAAGAGAATTTCGCCGAGACCTAGGCCTAGTTTGTCGAATGTTTCTATGTTCGACATGTCTCGTCGTCTAGGTTGCGTATTGCCACGCTCCATTGGGCCACGAGCAAACGAGTCGGGAAAGGCCGTGATAGTAAAACGAGTTTCTTTCCCTATCACACATTGCTCCTCAGACGTAGACGCTCTATTATTATCATACCATTACTATCTCGTTACCGTTCTTGTCGTTTGAGGAAGTTATCGATTACTTTCGAAACTTTTACGGCTACTTGTTCGATCTGAACGAGCAGTAATCTATGTGTATGCGCGTGTACCGTATTTATATATATATATCTGTTTATACATATAAATTATAGATAAAGTATTTGTTTAAATTTTGTCTTCATTATAATTAGAGAAATTAATATGCGCTCATTGAGAAAGCGATCCGATTTAATTTGCTTACGATTATGGTGTATTCTTCCTCTGTATACAATCTGGAGCAAGACGGCGCCTACTCGTTTCATATTCGTTATTTACCTTGCTCGGAATCACGCATAATGCTTCGAACACCAAATTAAGATCGATGATAAAGATAGCATAATTACGACCGATTTAATCAACAGGAACTTTTTTTCTTTTTTTTTCTTTTTCTTTTTTTATTTCTTTCTCATGAAAATATTTAATATATGATATTTCCGATGTAATTTCAGGCAAGAGCAGCAGCCCCAAACAGACGACACTTGTTCCTAGGCCAAGCTTTGTTACTTGGTCTCTTTCTTTTGGCCGGACTTTCGGCTGCAGCTTCTCTCAGTCAAAATCCTTTATCCTGTGCAGCCTTCAGACTAGTCGGTTTACCAGCGGCCCTCGTATTTGCGGCCCTGCTCGTCAAATGTGTCTTCCTTCTTTCCTTGAATAGCGGCGTCTATTTGCCAGCACCTTATCAAGTTAGTACGAACTATAATTAAGTACACGCATCGAAGATTTTTCATTAAATTCGTATAATGC
>NW_014569590.1:0-1097 GCF_001313835.1 Polistes canadensis
TCAGGATAGGTCTTCTTGTCTCATCGGTTAAATTCATTTAATTAACAGTGCAATTAATTAATGCACTTTTCCTTTTTATTACGTGTTTCGTTCGCGTTTAGTAGTGGTGAAATCGAGTATTWATTTACTCGATTTCGTCCAATAAAGCATGTAATAAATGTCTTACATGCATTGCCTCGTACTTAGTTTATTTAATCGCGATTTCTTTTTCGATATAATAAATAAATGAACAAGAAAACAAAAACCCATTCGCGACGGATAGATTCTGGCTATTAAATGGTGGCCCAAAGCCCAGTTCTTTCATTAGAACAGCCATTTAACGAAAGAATCGTCCGAGATTCTTTTTTAGTTTTTTTTAAATTCTTAAAATCTTTTTGAAAGTCATTATAAATGACTTGTAGAGTCATAGCCCGCTTAGATTTATTTGAGAACATTTTATTATATATTAATTAATTTTTAGTTTAGGATTTTCAGCATCTAATTTACTAATCCCCGTTTCTCCCCCCTATACTTTCTGCGTTCTCATTTATGCGTGTACCCAGGTGTTACACGTATGAGTGAGAAACGGTTAGTATGGGTTTAGTTTTAAGTTTTTCTTCCCCTATTGGCGTCTGTCATTGTGCTAGTGATTGTACGGTGTACATTGCACATGTGTGTGCGCTAGGTGTGTGCATTGTACATTGTTTCGGATACGTAATACCGCGCTTATTATTTTTTAAAGTTATTGAATAAAAATAACTTGTAGAATAACGCGTACGATACGAAATTTTTTTTTTTTAACAATCGTTTTGCATAGTAGAGTTTACCGCATTTATTTGCGGAAACTATGATATACTCGTATATAACTAGTATGCATATATACTAGTCTATACTTGTATTTTTGCATTAGTTATTTATGCAATAATCATTAGCCTTGACAGACGATTACAGCAATTGGTACGTACTCCCATAAATTTAGAAAACGCGTTTGAACTGGGGTGTCGGAGGTGCCCCGGGGCATGCTCTCTAGTTTAGGCTTTTGCACCCTGGTGGTATGTGTGAGAATCGTGGAGTGAGTGGGTGGGTTTGCATGTATATTTTGTTGAGCGAATGTGAAA